>NC_059274.1:2102500-2122500 GCF_017591435.1 Portunus trituberculatus
TAAGATCCTTTTGCTCTTTCGGTGACATGGAACAAGCTGTAATGAATATATAATCGCTAGTTTTGTTAGGGAGAGCACACACCCATTTATCATCCACTTACCCGCACATCCACCCACACTACACTGGCCGTCACAAAAGACATACCCACCCCAACACACACACGGATAGATAGTGGATAGATAGGTGAGTCAGTGGAATATTGAGTGGCTGGGTGAGTGGAGACTGTAGATAGGATATGTGGATGAGGTGTGGATGGTGGATTTGGTATAGGTGAGTAGATGAGATGGATAGATAAGTGGTAAGGTGGATGAGTATGCTTGAGTGATGTTTTTTTTTTATGGATCAAGAGAAGCTATAAAAAAGGCCCACTTGATTGCCAGTTCCCTAAAAGATTAAGAGAGTTAGCCAAAAAAATCTAGGAAAAATGTCTTAAAACCTCCTTCTTAACCCCTTCAGTACTGGGATGCATTTTTACCTTCAGTTTTGTGTGTGATTAGACGATTTTACTTACATTAGGAAGCATCTATGGAGGTCAGAAGATTAATGGCCAGAATCTTCACTATTTTAATCCTCCATATGAGTTTTTGAAGCTATGTAAAATCGCCAAATAGTAACTAGAATAGATATGAAAACACGTCCTGGTACTGAAGGGTTTAAAAGTAGTCAAGTCGTAGGAAGATGGAAATACAGAAGCAGGCAGGGAGTTCCAGAGTTTACCAGAGAAAGGTATGAATGATTGAGAGTACTAGTTAACTCTTGTATTAGAGAGTTGGACAGAATGGATGGGTGGATGGAATACTGGGTGATTGTGCTTGTGGATGGGTAGATCAGTGTACAGTGGATGATAGAGTGGATGTGCTAGTGAGTGTTGATGGGTGAGTGTGGGAGGAGAGGTTAATGGGAAGGAGACTGGCGGATAGGTGGATGGGTAGACATGTAGGTAGTGTGTGTGGTGAGTGGATGAGTGGACTTTGAACACACACACACACACACACACACACACACACACACACACACACACACACACACACACACACACACACACACTTCTTGTCTCCACTAACCTTAACCAAACTTTTTCTTTCACAGTTTCCACATAACTTCATCAAACAACACTTTTTCTAGCTCAACATTTTTTTCTCATCCTCTAAAGTTTTCTGGCTCTACATTTGATATCTTTCTCACTTTAACCCTTTCAGTATCACGACGCGTTTTCATATTCATTCTGCTTCACTATTTGCTGATTTTATACACCTTCAGAAACTCATGTGGGGGAAAAAATAGTGAATACCCTAGCCATTAATCTTCTAACCTTCATAAACCCTTTCTGATGTCAATAAAATCGTCTAATCGTACTCAAATCTCAAGGTAAAAACGCGTCCCAGTACTGAAGGGGTTAAGCTTTACGTGAGCAATTTCCAGCCTTCTCTTTCCTCACCTGTTCTTTCACGCATCCTCATTTCAGTTACTCTTCCTTTTGTCATCACCAACACCTCTGAATAATCTACAAGAGGAAAGCATCTCACTGACCTTCACTTATACCTGTCAATTATCCTTTTCTTCCAAGCCACACATGTATAGCCTCGTATTTCACCTTTCACCTAGCTGTCTATCTTCCTCGCGCCTTTCTAAATTCTATACTGCCTTCTGTCGCTATGCTGTTTTATCTCACCTTTCATCTAGCTATCTACCTCCCTTGCCTTTCTAAACTCTCTCTCTCTCTCTCTCTCTCTCTCTCTCTCTCTCTCTCTCTCTCTCTCTCTCTCTCTCTCTCTCTCTCTCTCAGTACCCAAGATACAAAGATGAAGTGAAAAGTGATCGATGGAAACTGATGCTAACTCCCCACCTCTCTCTCTCTCTCTCTCTCTCTCTCTCTCAGGACTCACGGTACAACGACGAAGTGGACAAGATCACTGGGTACCGAACTGACTCGCTCCTGTGCATGCCCGTCAAGAACTGCTTCAACGAGATCATAGCGGTGGCTCAGGTGGTGAACAAGAACGTGGACTTCGATCAGATCTCCTTCAGCATTAAAGACGAGAAGGTATTTAGTTAGTTAGTTAGGTTAAGTTAAAGGATAGATTTATGGGTATGTATGTATGTATGTAGGTGAGTAGATAGATGTGCAGTGAAGTTAATGAGTAGACAGGTAGGCAGGTAGACAGGTAATTTAGTAGATAGATAGATAGATAGATAGATAGATAGATTGATTTATTGATTGATTGGTTGACAGGAAGATAAAGAGGTATATTTAAAGGTAGTTTTGTGATTCTACTGGAGGACGGGAGAGAGAGAGAGAGAGAGAGAGAGAGAGAGAGAGAGAGAGAGAGAGAGAGAATATGAGTGCGGGAGGGAGTTTTATTAACTTTAATCATAGCAAATTAATTGGCTGAGAGAGAGAGAGAGAGAGAGAGAGAGAGAGAGAGAGAGAGAGAGAGAGAGAGAATCACAAAACCAAAAATCACCTCACAAACTGCTCAAACTAGCTTCCCTTTACCTTCCCCTCTCCTTTCCCCTCACTTCCTACTCTCACTTTTTCCCCTCAGATGTTCCAGACGTACCTTCAGTTCGTGGGCATTGCTATCACAAACGCACAGCTCATGGAGACTTCCCAGGCAGAGTACGAGAGGAACAGAGTAAGTTTTTTTTCCCTTTTGTGTTTTTTACATGGTTCTCACTCTCCATTTTCTGTTGTTTGGTTTATAATCTTTCGTCGACTTTGGTATGGGGGACTGTTACTTTCTGGAACTTTAGTGGGCCTTGGTCTCTCTCTCTCTCTCTCTCTCTCTCTCTCTCTCTCTCTCTCTCTCTCTCTCTCTCTCTCTCTCTCTCTCTCTCTCTCTCTCTCTCTCTCTGTCTATTTATCTGTCTATCTATCTATTTATCTATCTCTCTATCTATCTACCTATCTATCTCTCTCCTACATATCACCACTACTTCTCTTCAGCGTCTTCTGCAGTAGGCACTCACTCATCCCCGCTCCTACCGTCAGAAACTCCTGGAGGTGGTGCACGATCTATTTGAGGAGCAGACATCACTAGAGAACGTGGTACTGAAGACATTGCAAAGGGCACAGCGTCTCCTGAAGTGTGAGCGTGCTGCTGTGATGCTCCTGGAGGACGGCTCTGAGGTGAGGCATAATGTGTGAGGCTTTGCTGGGGTAGAAGGGGTGAAGGGAGGACTAACTGAAGGAAAGAGCCGTGAAGAACGATAGGGGGTAGACGTGAAGGATGGGGGGAAGAGGAGTATTGGTGAGGGTAGGAATAGAAGAATAGGAAGAGGAAAGAAGGTGATAGGGATGGATAGGGAATTGGGAGGGATGAAAGATGATGTGTAGGATGCAAAGAAGAAGGAGGATGATAGGGAATAGCGGCTAGGAAATGAAGCAGAAGAGAGTGTGATCAGGAAGATTTGGAGAGAAGGGAAGTTAAGATAGAGACTTAGAAAAGCATCAGGGAGGTAAGGGAGCGAGATTGGGTGACTGAAGGGTGACTGAGGTGAAGTAGAGGTTGGGCTATGAGAGGTAACTGAGAGGGGAGCAGGCTAAGGGAGAAAGGGGAGGGGAATGAGCTAAGAAGGGAGAAGGGAAAGGATAATCTTAGTATGAATCGAAACCAGGAGGAGAGAGTAAGAAAGAGAAAATAGGGAGAAGGAAGAAAAGTTGGTAGAGACTGAGGAAAGGAGAAAGAGAATGAAAAAAAAGATGAAAGTAAAAGAACAGGGAGGAAAAGAAGGATGCGAAGAGAGGAAAGACAAGAGAAGACAAGAATGAAGGAAATAAAGGAGAGAAACGCGTTCAAAAGGAGAGAAGGAAGGAAGGAAGGAAGGGAAGATCGGAGGAAAAATAAGTGAGGGAGCGAAAGAGGAAGATGTAAGTCAGGATAAAACTGTGAAGTAGAACTGAGGGGAAGAATGAGGGAAGACGAAGAGGGAAAGTGAGACAGACGCGATGCAGATTGGAGAGAGAGAGAGAGAGAGCGAGAGAGAGAGAGAGAGAGAGAGAGAGAGAGAGAGAGAGAGAATCCTTATATAACCCACGGGTACATCTCCTACTCAAACCAAGAGAGGAAGGAAGTTTGAGAGGCAGGCAGCGAATGTTGGGATAAGTTTTTGAAATTGTATGTGTGTAGTGATGGGTGGCCGAGAGAGAGAGAGAGAGAGAGAGAGAGAGAGAGAGAACTGGGAGCGGGGGATAGAGGGAACAGTCGTAGTGAGAGGAAATAGAATGAGGAAGCGCGGAAAGGGGAAGAGAGATAAATGGAGGGGAAGAGGGAGAAGGATAAATGGAAAGAGGAGGTGGGAGGAAAAAACGGGATAAATGTAATAAAAGGGGAATAAGATAGAAAGGAGGGGAAATAGGGGTGATGAGAGGGGAAAGAGAGGGAAAGAAGCAGAATATGATGATCGTATTACATCGATAATAATGAGAAGAGGAAAACGAATAATAACACTGGCAATAATAATAATAATAATAATAATAATAATAATAATAATAATAATAATAATGATAATAATAATAATGGTAAAATGTGACCGTGTGTATCTGAGAATTACATCGATAAATCATAATTGTGATATTCAAGAGCTGTACATTTATTTTCGTAATATAGAGAGACGTTTCATTTATTTATTTATTTTTCTCGTGTAGAGAGAGAGAGAGAGAGAGAGAGAGAGAGAGAGAGAGAGAGAGAGAAAAACCAAACAAAGCAAAAAAACCCACGGACGTCAGATGACAATAAACACGAGTGAAATATGACAGGAAATCATAAAACGCAGGAATTCCGCGATGATTTTACTGCCATGCTCTCTCTCTCTCTCTCTCTCTCTCTCTCTCTCTCTCTCTCTCTCTCTCGTAACTCACATAATCTCTTTTGTTCGCTTGCAACAACTCGTGTTTTGCAATTCAAGACATTAATTCGTGTCTCTTTTGTGTGCTGATGCAAGAATACGTTAAACACTTCGCTAGATTAAGTATTATTTTCTGAAACACCTCTCCACTATTTCAGAAAGCTCTAATTAAAGTTACACTGGTTTTTAAGGGTGTCTTTACTGTTCTAGTGGAAGATTAACAAAGGTTTTAACAATTCTATGGTAGGAGAAACAGTCTTAGAGCCGTAATGGTCATCTCTGTGGCCTTTGGAAATAATCGTGGTGAGAGCAATGTGTTTCAGTATACAGGCTTATGTTTACTTTCTCAACATTTTATTTTCTCACGACCTCTATGGAAAAGATTGAATAGAAGAATATAAAAGAAAAGGAGCATTTTTTTTTATTACGCAACAGAATAACTGATTTTGTTTATATTTGAAGTTGAACGTTCAGTAAAAATTATTAATAATGACAACCCGAAAATTTACATCATAATATAAAGTGTAATAAGAAAGTTATAATAATAATAATAAGAAGAATAAAAGAACTGCGTGTTTGGTGATTTAAAAAGAGAGAGAGAAAAAATGAAAAGAACGTTCAGAAAGGAAGCAAACGAGAAAAGTAGAATTAAAAGATAAAAAGAACTTGTATGGAAAAGGAGAAAAAAAAGAAAAAGAATTCTAGTGAGTACAAATGAGATCATAGTACACCTTGCCACCTCATAATTTTAGACAAGCAATGAAAGAAAATGTTCTCGCTTGAAGGAAGGAAGGAAGGAAGGAAGCGTCACACATTGAATAGTCAGGTAGTCAAGGAACAATTAACAGAAGCCAGCAGGTGTCTCACGAGGGAATACTCTCCCACGTTAATCACTTTACCTCACCTGCCACTCTCCCATCCCCTCTCCCTTGGTCAGAAACCCTCATGAATATTGCAGCTCTCCTTCGTGGGGGGAGGGGGGGAGGGTCAGGGTGTAAATTAATGATACGTGTCTCAATCCCACTCATTTTTTCCCCAGCATGTTAATTCCCTCCCTCTTTATCCCTCCACATTGCATCCCCAGTGAATTTCTTCCCACAAGCTCCATTCCCCCATCGAGTTTCTCTCCTCCCTCCCCCACCCACTTCACTACCACTGTCATCACTGTTGCCACTTTAGCATGTGTGATGAATGCTCCTCTCACCACAAGTTGAATGTGTAAGAGTTGGTGCAGTAAGCTTTTACATTTATGAATGTGATAGATTTGATGATGGTAGCAGTAGTAGTAGCAGTAGTAGTAGTAGTAGTTGATACTGTCAGTAATAATAGTAGTTTTTAGTAATAGTGAAAGTATTTGCGGTAGTAGTAGTAGTAGTAGTAGTAGTAGATTAGTAGCAGTTGAGAAAGTCTACTGGGTGATGAAGCACAAACTTTTGGTGCACTTCATATCAAAATAGTGCACATGTATGTTTTTCCTTACGTACACATATCACACTTCACACATACAGTACACACACACACACACACACACACACACGTGCACCACAGGTAAGACGTTGTGACTGTATACCTGGCAGGAGGGAGAGCATCCAGGAGTAGTAGGAGGAACAGGAGGAGGAGGAGTGAGAGGAACAAGGAGTGAGACAGGAGAGGAAGGCCCGGGATGGGTGGTGGTGAGGCGTGAGGCGGACACCACCCTTTCCCCCTCCTACGCCACGGTCAACAAGATCACCACCCAAGTCTCTACACGCGCCAGCAGACCCAAAGACACTAGGACCCAACTGCCATCACCATCTCCACCGCTATCACCACCGCCACTACTTCTGTTGCAACCGCCGGCGCCGCCCCCGCTGTTGGTGCCGCCACAACCGCCTCTTCCATCCAAAGTGCCAAATGATGCCAAGAGCGTGCTAACAGGGGGCCTCCAGGCTACGGCAGGGCTGCTGGAACCTTCGTCAGCAGGCAAGGTGACGCGGCCACCAGTCTTGCGGGTCGCGGCGAGGGGCGGGACAGGGAGGGCAGGGGGCGGAGTGTCATGCATGGGTGATTGGGGAGGGGAGGGTCAGTCCACCTTTTCAACTCAAGATTTCTTTACGTTAAGTACTCTGTTGACCTAACCTGACCTCACCTGCCCTCTCCTGCAGGCCTAGTGTGGGAGGGAGGAGAGGAAGGCCACCTTTACTCAAAGATTTCCCAATGTTATCTACACTGTTGACCTAATCTAACCTGATCTCTCCTGACCTGACCTCAACAGGCAAACAGGAGCTTCCATCCACTAGCCTCAGTCTAAATGTTCATGCATAGAAGCAGTTCAGGTGCTATAGAAACTAGAAACTAAAAAAAGTTATAACTCATCAATAAATATAAAAGAACCTTATCATGTTAGCTTCTTGCCTTTCTGCACATCATGTCACCAGCACAGTAACTATCATCACTGCTTGTCAGATTTAGAGGTGTATCATGTGTTAGTGGTTTCCAGAGTAATGTATTTTGAGGTGGATGGGGGCCTTGTGCTTGCTATAGTGTATCCTTTCTCCCCACTTTCCTCCTTCACCTTCCTCTGCTCCTTCTTCATTCACAAGGGTATTTTCTCCCTCTCACTTTATTGTATCTCCATTTCCCAACATTAATAAGTGTCTAGGTACATTTCCCAGAATATTTGTTATTTTAGTGTTTTACTTCTATAGTAATGGTGTGTTTTGGTGTATTTTTGTTGTTTTTTGTTTTTTTTTCTTTCATTGTTGTTCATATTCTTTTTTATTTTGTGTTATTCTAGTTGTTCTCTTTCTTAGTTGTTTGGTTTTTGCTCAGTCATTCACACGACTCATAATATTTTGTATCCTTGCAGTGCTGAGGATGCTTCCTAGACCAGAACTAACTTAATCTAATCTCAGAAGCTTAACCATGTAACAAAAATGTCCCTGTCCTTGTGTGGCTTTCGAGGAAGGTGTGAGCTTGTGTCCAGTGTCTCTCTCTCTCTCTCTCTCTCTCTCTCTCTCTCTCTCTCTCTCTCTCTCTCTCTCTCTCTCTCTCTCTCTCTCTCTCTCTCTCTCTCTCTCTCTCTCTCTCTCTCTCTCTCTCTCTCTCCAATGTTTTGCCATACTGTTCTAAGCCTGTCTGCTCTTGTTCTTGTGTGTGGCTGTGGTGCTGTGGTGCTATGTCCTCCAATGGTTCAGGTACGTATCTGTGTGTTTGTCTTGTCAAGTTGTCGGTCAATGAGAAAATTTTACTTGCTTGAACTTGGCCTGTGAATGTAAAGAGAAAATGGATATGTGCAAGGGTCACCACAAATTATTGGTGTAGTACGGTATGTCTATGTGGAATGAGAAGGGAATGAGAATGGGAATGTGCCCTGCTAACATTGGGAAAACTCTAACGTGGTATAAAAAATATGTGATGAAAATGAATGAAAACTGGCGAACTATTATGACAGTAGAGAAAAGTGTTAATCTTGAGGTAAAAAAAAAAAAAAAAAAAAATTGATACATGCATACATACAGACAGTTTTCCCATTTTCATCACTCATACTTATACCATGTTAGGCTATTTTCAATAATCTGTGTACATGTTTGTTTCATTTCATCATCAACTTGTATGTTAGAGAATACATGCGCTGTGTTTTCCCTTGTTTCTTTAATGTTATGCTGATATCCTTTGCATCTAATAGTGTAACAGTGCATCTAATATTAGTAACATGCCTGCCAGTGCTTGAAGTCATATGCTGATCCATGTATGCTGTTGTTGTGGCGATGCTTACCGTTACAGCATGGACTGAATGTTTCTGAACCCTCCAGCTATCCACCTATCCACCACTGCCACCTTCCCATGTCTCTGTGTCCCTCCTCCCCTTCCCTTCCTTCACATACCCTGATCAGTACCTCTCCTCTTCTCCCATTCTTTTTTTGTTTTCTCTCTCTCTCTCTCTCTCTCTCTCTCTCTCTCTCTCTCTCTCTCTCTCTCTTGAATTAGTCAGTATATTTGCAGCTTTCTAAAATAAACTCATGCCAAAAATATAAGAGAAAGAAAAATTAAGCAATATACTTTCCATGTGTATTCAATTCCCTACTTTCTAATTTACCTATATATTGTTCTGGTTCTTGTCCCACAGAAGCAGAATGTCAAGTTTTCCAAGATATTCGAGCTAAACTGTCCTGTGACTGGCCCAGGCACTGATAAGTAAGTGGTGATGTGTGTGGTGATGACTGGTGATGGTAATGGTGGTGGTGGTGATAGGTGTGAGTGTTTTTTTTATGTAAGAGAGGTAAAACTGGCAGAGGGCAACAGAAAGGGAAACAAAAAAGGCCCACTTAGTTGCCAGTTCCTGTGCAGGTTTGAGAGGGTTAGCCAAAAGTAAGGGATAAATGTCTTGAAACTTCCTCTTCAATGAATTCAAGTCAAGATGGAAATACAGAAGCAGGTAGGGAGTTCCAGAGTTTACCAGGGAAAGGGTATGAAGGTTATGAAAATGAGAGCATGAAGGTGATAAGTAGTGGAGATGGTGGTGCTATATAGTGATGGTGATAGTGATAGTGGTGGTTATAATTCAAAATGAAAATGATAATGCAAACTGGTGATGATAAATGATAGGTAAGGAATTGCAACATGTAAGTAGGTTTGGTGGCCTCTTACAGCTTCCCTTTTCTCATGCTTTTTATTTCTTACCTGCTCTTTGCCGTCCAGTGCCAAGCAGGTGGGATCGAGTGAGATGGCCAAGCACCTCCTGCACCTGGCTGAACAAGTTGCCTCGACAGGGAGAACCTAAACATTGCTGAGTGTCTGGAGGTGGAGAAGGGCAGTGCTGGCAATGTCCGGTCTATGCCAGCTATGCCCATAAGGAATAGAAACTTCCAGATTATTGGTGAGTGTGGTGGTAGGTTGGAATTGCTGAAGGATAGGGGAATGTGGGGAAGAAAAGGGAGAATAAGATAGGTATGAATGGGATTGGTGAAGGAAGAGGGTTTATGAAAAGTGTGTAGGAATTAAAGGAAAGGGTGAAGAAGAAATGAATAATGTGAAATAAAAATGAGAAAAGGAAATATGAGATAAGTGTGAATACTGGGGTTTGTGGAGGGAGATAGAATAAGAGAGGTATAAAGGGGTGAAGGGAAATATTAAGGGAGAAAAGGATGAATCTGAGAGAAGATAAGGAGAAAAGGAGAATAGAATAAGTGTAATTTCTGGGATTGAGAGAAGGAAAGAAGTCATAAAGGAAACAGGAAAGAGGAAATTGTGGTAGAGAAGAAAAGGAATTAGAAGGAAGGAATTAATCTGGCATGAAATGAGCCTATCCTCTTCTACTGAACTCACTTTTTTAGTTTCCTGTGATTTATGATACAAAATGGTTAATTCTGTGTATTTAACCCTTTCAGTACCATGACACATTTTCATAGTTATTCTGCTTACTATTTTGTGATCTTATACACCTTCAGAAATTCATGTGGGGATTAAAATAGTGAAGACCGTGACCATTAATCTTCTGACGTGCATAGACTCTTCTTGATGTAAATAAAATCATCACATTGTACCCAAAACTCGTGGTAAAAATGCATTCCAGTACTGTAGAGGTTAAGAAGATGAACAATTTTCTTTTTAAAAGTGACGACTCCAATGGCATTTTTGTTTCCTGGCTAGATCTCTTGAATAATAAGTAGGAAAATCTAGTAGTAATTTATCCTCAGCTGTACATGTATGATAGTTAATAGTGTGTTAGTACATAGTCAGCCAGCATATCGTATTTATTTGGTTTGTTTGAGTTACATTTCTTATTTATCATTTGCCTCATCTGTCTTCTCACACCCATGACTGCTTTCCTCTGTGTTGCCAAGATCATCAACAAACTGAATGGGCAGCCCTTCGATGAGAATGATGAGCAGCTTTTTGAGGTGAGCCTGAATGAACAATCTATCTATCTGTACTGTCGGCTCGATCAGATGACTGCCAATTGAGTGGACCTTTTTTTCTCTTTATATTTTTGTTGCCCTTGGCCAATCCTCCTCTCATATGTATAAAAAACACCATGACAGCAGTCCACCATAGTGTGTCTCAGAGAAAGCTCCACACACTCATTCACACTCTTAGCCTTGTCATCCCCTGGTGGAAAGAGATCAGTCTCATGGACCACTGTACTACACCCCCAGAAATTTAACATATTACTGCTGGATATCTACATTTACAGCACGACTCCAGCACAGTATATTGTACACAATACTCCTAGCCTTGCATAATGAGACTTTGAATTAGTAATGAAAATACACACATGAATGAAAAATGAATATGAAGGTGATAAATGGGCACATGAAATAGTGATTGAAGGTATATTTGTTCCTAAATTAAGGGCCATGGTTTCTAGAGGGTCCTGTTACTTTATGTAGGTGAGCTTATGTGTAGATAAAGTGTTCTCATCATTCTTTCTCCTGCAGGCCTTCACCATCTTCTGTGGCTTAGGCATCAACAACACACTCATGTACAATGAACTGGAGAAAGCCATGGCCAGGCAGAAGGTGGCCATTGAGCTGAGGGAGCACTTGAATACATGTTGATGCTGCTACCATGTGTTACTACTACTACTACTTTTACTTCTACTTCTACTTCTACTTGTACTACTATTACTACTATTACTATTACATCAAAACAGATTCATTAGTATGTACAGTGATATTCTGTAATAGGTATAATATTGTATGTGACCTAAATATATTTCTTTTATGTACGTACTTCATTTTTCTTAGTTTTTACTTTTTATCATTGCTAATTTTTATCATTGCTTTGACTTATTGTAATTTTTTTTTCATGTATAGTTAATATATTGTGCCTTCTTTCTACCTGCAGGTGTTGTCATATCATGCCACAGCTTCTGGTGATGAGGTGGTTTGTCTTCAGGTAAGATTCCTTTGCTTTTATTATTCTTTCAGTTTATGTTGTTATTCATACATCTTTCTCTCCCTCTTATTATTCCTACATCCTTGCATCTTAACTTATTTGGTCTTGTACTGCTACACTTCTTCATCCCATTAACTTACTCATTGACTTCCTCACTCATTCCTTCTCTCTGCAGCGTGAGGTCATTCCAGACGCCAGCAAGTGGAATCTCGGCTCCTTGACCTTCGATGACTTCTCGCTGACTCAGGACCAGATGGTACTTGCTGCCGTCAGGATGTTCACTGACCTCAGACTGACCTCCAAGTTTAAAACTGAGTACAAGTTCAGTGGAAGTCAAGAGAAAGGGAAGGTTCAGACAAGGGATTGGGTAGGGAGGGATTACCTAGTCATAATTATTTGAACGTATGTACTTAGTTTTGGTGTGCAGGATTTGAAGTAAACTTGCTTAATGATGTGTGTATATATGTCTTCTTTTATTAACATGGTATTCAGATTATCAGTGTCTTTGTATGAGCAATAAGCATGTTCCTGAAATGCATACTGTGAGAGGGAAGAACAACTGTGTAAGAAGTAAATTAACCCATGATTGAGGCTCAGTTTTCTCTTTGTCTCCTAAATTTTTCCTGTAAAATTGATTGACTACATTAGTTTTGTGTCTTTATCCTTTGATGAGGAACTTCTTTTATAAGCACTGGATAGTCAAGGGAATAAGAGACTAGTTTTCAAGATGATGTTGCAGTACTGAGAGCTTAGAAAATACTCTGTTGAAATTGTGGCTTGAATATTTCCTTCATTAACTTACAGGAGACATACTTTTATCTTCTGTACATTTCACCAGCCTACACCTCTCCCAAATAGTCTGAAATTGTGTTTGAAGGATATCCATTATTATTTTACAGGAGACATGTTTTCATCTTTTGTGTATTGTACTTCACCAGTGCCTATCCCTGTGTTTGGTGAGACATGGAGGGGAGAGGTAGTCACATTATTGGTCTGTGATTTTTCAGTGATATCGTCCTTACATCTTACCCTCACCCCACACCTTCCCCCACAGACTCTGCTGCGCTGTCTCATCACTGTCAAGAGGAACTATCGGAATGTCACCTACCACAACTGAAGACATGCCTTCCGTGTCGCCCACAACATGTTTGCCATCATGAAGGTGACTTTTAAGATTGAGGCTACAATTACCTGGGTGTCTTTTGGCCAAGAATTATAGACAGCAAAACATAAGAGAGGGTGGTGTTGTGTTTCTGTTGTGTTGGTGAGGGAGGATATCAAGGAGTGAATGAGCGAATGGTGCTTAGTGGTAGTTATATAGCTCATTAATTACCAGCTATACTCAACACCCAAACATATGAGAAGCTGTTTGGAGCTGTGTTTAAGTCATCTTGGGGAGATTGAAAACATAACAACTACTTGGGTTGGAGATTTTTAATAGTGAACTCATATTTTATCTTGCTACTTCCCTTTTCTTTAGTTTCTTCATAGCTTACCTTTTCTTTTCCAGCTTTATTTATTCCTGGTCTCTTTTCCTTCCCTGTCTCTCCTCACAGTTTACCTATCTACTTCTATCTTCATTTTCTCCTTCCCTCTTCATCTTTCTGTATTTCTTCACAGTTTACCCATTCAGTTCTCATCTTCATTTCCTCCTTGCCTCTTCCCCTTCCCTGCGTCTCTTCACAACTAACATTTCCACTTCATCTTCATTTCTCTTGCCTCCTTCCCCTTTCTATTATCTCACCATCTTTATCCTTCTCTTCCTGCTTCAGTCTCTCTAGCTTGTTGTTCTTCTGACAGACGTGCAATGTGATGTCCAGCTTTGAGGAAGTGGAGTGTCTGGCGATGTTTGTTGGGTGTCTGTGTCATGACCTGGATCACCGTGGCACCAATAACTCATTTCAGGAGAAGTAAGTCATCTCTTCACAACACTCTGGCTCCAGTTGTCTTAGTTTCAAGTCCGGTAGTTTCTTTTCTCCTTATCTCTATGTATAATTCAAAATCTATACACTATTTTGACTTCAGTTATCTTATTTTTAAATAAGTAATCCTTTCCTATCTCCTTATACAACTCAAAGTCTGCATCATTTTGACTCCTGTTGTCTTACTTTTAAAATTATGAATTATTTCCTATCTGTATGCATACTTTACTTTATTGCTCTTGGCATAAGTACCACAGGGACTCCCATGTGTAGGTCTGATGACTTCTTGTAACTTTCCTCTTTGTGTGTTCTAGAACACACAAAGAGGAAAGTTACAAGAGGCCATCTGGCCCATGCATGGGAGTTCCTGCAGTATTTATGCCAAGAACAATGTGGAAGATAAAAACATAAGTTTATGTTCTTATCCTCCAAATTTCTCTTGTCTCTCCCTCCCCAGGACGGGCTCGGCTCTGGCATTGCTGTACGGCACTCAGAACACCATGGAGCAGCACCACTTCAACCATGCAGTGATGATCCTCAACTCAGAGGTGAGGCACTGAAGGACTAAAGAGCAATGGGTAGTGGTGGGAGGAGAGATGCAGAGTGACTGTAGCATATCCTTAAACATTTCACTCTTTGAAAAAATTTTCCTCTTTAGTACCTATAGCTCTTTGGACTCTTTCTTGTGCTAGACTCTCATAAAAATCTCTGCTTTGTAAAAAGATTAAATTAATCTTTTTTTCTTCATTTTCCTCTTCTATGTCTCATTCCAAACAGTTTTACCAGTGGTAGGAAGGTCAGCAAATGGTGACTAAAACAAGGGTTAAGCATTTCAACATCTTGCCTCAGTAATTGAAAAAAAGCTTTCGTCAGAGTTATTGAAGTTTTCAAGGATGTTTTCATGATTTATGTTGTTATGAGCCATGACTCTTTCTGCCCCACTTCTTATTGTGTCTAATGATAAAAAGTCATAAGTATATAAAGGAGTGTGAGAACAGCAGGACTTCCCAAGACAGCTGTTGCAATACAGGCAATGGAATTGTTACTGATTCTTTATCAGCTGCAGGAAGAATTATCGAAGAGAATCTGATTGATCATCTCTGGCCATTAGAAATAATCCTAGTCAGAGTCTAGAGTGTTTAAGAATACTTACATGCTACTCACTTATTACTGACTCTGCATTACCACAAACACTGCACTTTGTTGTGTAAGGGTTGTAATACTCAAAAAGGCTTATAACTATATTTATTTGACTGAAATTCTTTTATATCTAATCCTGTACTTGAAGAAATATGTTTACTAGGTTGAGTATTAAAGAGTTCAGTAATATACAGTTCCATCATGATATTAAGATTAAGTAGACATAAGTAAGCTTACATATCTAACAATAAAAAAAAAATGCTGGATTGGGTATTTATAGAGTTCATTAGTGTCAATTTCAGCACAATAATAGGTAGAGATAAGTAAGTTTCCATACTTAACATTTAGGCAGTGTATACTTTATATCAAACGGAGGGACTCACTCAAGATTATGGGAATAGTATTACACAAAATGATGCAGAAGAGTGTACATACATTGTAACATTGCCTGAAATGAGTGAATCCAAAGCAACATTACTAAAGACTTGGATTGTGGCCACCTCACTACTTGGCCGTCCACTTCAGTAATGGTCAGGGTCCTCAGTGATGGTCCTGAGGTAGGTCATGAATGCAGCAGTGGAGTTGCGTTGCTGCCTCACACGTTGCTCCAGCTCCTCTGTATAGATGTCATGAGAGCGGAGGGGCGGCACCACCAGACGCCAGGAGCGCATCTCCCCGAAGGCAGCGGTGGACAGTAGGATGTCACCAGGCACGGCACCCAAGTAGCGACACACAAAGTCCTCACTGCTAATCTTGGGAAGGTTGGCTGCTGACCCGTAGCGGTCTTGGAAGCGTTGCAGCATTGCTTGGTTCCTCAGTAGCTCACACCTTGGTAGATGGTGTGGTTGGTTCACCCTCACAAAAAAACTGATGCAGGAACACCTCCACCTTCGCCCCAAGACTTTTCAGTGCTCGCCTCTCCTAACGCTCCTGCTGGCGTGTGCTGTGCAGCACTAGCATTATCAATCGCACCCTGGCAGTGGCCACACCAGTGTGTCGAGCAGTGCGACGGACTCGTTTTGCAACGAGCCGGCCTGTCTCACCTGGCAGCTTGTTGAATGGCACATCACAGAACTCAAACCGAATGGCTTCCTGCCCAAGCTTGTCTGTCACATCAAAGTGTGCTGGCAACTTTCTGAAGAAGACTTTAGTGTTGGTGGGTGGAGGTGTAAGAAGTGGGTTGCCAATTTGCATCACATAGCCATGGTCTTGGCCCATGCATACTGCTCCCTGGAGTGTCTGGAGGAGTGCAGGGGATGGCTCAGAGAGTGTTGAGGAATGCATCTTGTCAAGCCAAGTGCTCATTAGTTATTAAACACTTGCTAAAGACTGATTTGTCCATACCAGGCTGAGGTAGCCCTGTAGAGAGGGAGAGGTAGTCAAGATAAAGTGTTGCCTACACTACATGACACAATCCATGCTGGATCTTCAGAACACTTCTCTAGCTCTACATACAAGCTCATCCTACCTACTCACTGAAGTCACTTTGCATTTCTACACTACAAATGTGCCACACCTTCATCCTGGAAAACTTGATCTGTAATAGGAGTGACTCCTTCCCACATCAGTCACCCCAAGGCTCAAAGTAACACTAACACCAACCTGTCCCTGCCTTCCAATACAAGTGTTCCCTTATAACCTCACTTTAAAAGATTGGAACAGACACACTGATGAAGACACTAATTGCATCTTCTGTGACAGCAGCCTTGAGGATTTAAAGCATTTTTTATTATGGCATCTTGGATGTCAGGAAATAAGGAAAAGGACATTAATTTCAGAGGCCAAACATAGAAGAAGAAAATATTATAGGACAATTGCTTTTTGAAAATGAAGATACCAGAGAAGAAGGAAATAGTGCACGAAATGTGGAAAAAGAGAGAAAGTCAGCAGAAGAACTTGTTGGAAGGAGCAGAGTAAGAAGATTGAAACATGAGGGAAGTGTCGATATAAAGGCAAAGCTTCCCCAACTACACCTGACTTGACCTACGGTATGGACACACTATACTCAATTTGCTGGAAGGATAGAGGACAGTGGGATGCCTAGCGGGTCAGCAGCAAAAACAAACACATGTTATCAAATATGCTGCCATACTGGATGTGGGTAATAGGTTTCTTTCAAGCTTAGCTGCTATTCGCATCCAATATAGCCACTCATATTAGATAACATGTATTTGTTCTTTCTTCTGATTTACTAGGCATCCTGCTACTCTCTACCTCCCCTCACTCAAATACTCCATACTACACTAACTCTACCCTATCCCTGTCTCCCAGCATGTATATTAGAGAGAGGGATAGCATCTTACTTATCTTCCTTCTGCAGGGACACAACATCTTCAGCAACTTGCCTTCAGAGCAGTACTCAAGAGTTATGAACATCCTCAAAGCTTCTATCCTGGCTACCGACCTCACCGTGTATCTCCAGTAAGTAATGGTGGTGGTGGTGGTGTTGACAGTTCAGAGGGGTATAGATGCAGGCACGTGTTTGGGCATCTTCAGTCCTTCACCATTATTTCATCTTCTCTGATTCATCATACTTTTTCCTCAGTTTTCATTTTATTTTACTTCTTCTTTGTTATCATTTTTCTTTTCATAATCTGAATCTTCTTTCCATTCATTTGATTTTTATGCATAGGTAGTTATCATCTTACTCTTCTTACTTTTTTTTTTTGTCTTTTCATTTATCATTGTTCTTTCCTCTTTTTCACCTTCTCACTGTTGTTTTTTCCATTTCATCCCATTCTTTCACTCACTGTCATTTATCATTCCTCTCAATCTCTTTCACCATCTTACTGCTGTTTTTCATTTTTTCATCTCTTGCTTTGCCTCACAGTCATTTTTCATTCCTTTCCTTCCTCTTTTTCATCATCTCTTTGTTTTCCTCTTTCCATTGCATCCCTTTCCTTATCTCACCTTGTTCTTGAATTGTTAGTCATTGTCTTCTTTCCTGGTCCTTCTCTTCAAATCTAGAGATATTAAGTACCTTTATCTCACTATCTCTCTCCTTAGTTTTCATAAAAGGGATTTGCAATGCACTGCCAGTCTTCATTTGTCAGTGATTCAAGAGATTTGTCTTCCTGCAGGGTGGCTAAGCTGGTGACCTCTGAGTTCTTTGATAAGGGTGACCTGGAGAAGACCAAACTCAAGATTACCCCACCAGCTCTAATGGACTGAGACAGGAAGCATGAACTGCCACTTCTGCAAATGCGCTGGATCAAGGACATCTGCTTGCCACTCTTTGAGGTATTCAGGATGCTATTCAGGCTTGCTATTGTGTAGGAAAGAAAGGCCAGATGACAGATTCTGAAATGTGTTCTTATGAGCCTTTTATATAATAAGGAACAACTTGATGGTCGGATTATAGTCTGCTAAGTGACATGGTATTCAGAAAGAAGTTCATATGTGGTAGTATGACACAACCTGCCTGCATGCATACACTACAGTTACATTTTCTTGTCCAGCTCTCCCTAATATTCCTTTCATGGTCTCAGGGTTTGGCCAAGGTGATCCCGAAGCTGGCACCAATGCGGGATGGGGCACGGAAGAACATGACCAAGTGGTTCAAAATTGCAGCAGCACAGGAGAATGGTGCCTGTGACCTGCCGGAGCCACAGCCAAGGGTTCCTGATGGATAGTCCACGTTGAGCTGCTGGAAGAACCAAGTCTGTTGTCTCCTGTAAGGCCACAGTGACTCAGCCAAGCAGTGAAGGCCAGCAAGAGTGCACAGTGTTGGATATGGATGACAGTCAGTGCAGCCAGCAGGACAATGCACACTTGTTTGATATAATGGTTGTGATAGCCTGTAAGTCTTACCAAGAGATAATCTAAACTATAGCTAAGTGAGAGTATTGTGAAGGTACTGGAATACTAATTAGTGTGGGCTTTAGCTACACAGTATCATGAATACAACTCACCCTAGCTAAGATTAATGACTGGTTGTGAAAGACTGTCAGCGTGAAGAGGAAAGCCATGACGTCATCAGGCTGTTCATCCCGACACCCTTGCCCACACTGCCTCGGCTCTGTCCTTCCTTCCCTGTGGCCTCAACAGGGCGACTACAGGCTTGGTTCCTCCCCGACATCTGACCTGTGTTAGAAGTCGGTAGTGCAGCTCAACTCAGTGTTAGCTTAATAACCAGTGTTGTTGTAATACCCCATGTTGACACCCCAGCCCATCATATCAGTTGGTAATGTTGACTGTTTGTGTACACATTGTTGATGATTTGCACAATTTCTTTTCTTTGTGTGATTAGTCTCTGTTTTCAGGAATATTAAAGATCAGTCCCAATGAAATTCAGTCAAGAAATAATGATAAAGTTCTCTTATGCCAAAATTTATGGAAATTCTAGTTGATATAAAGTTTCTGTTCTGAACACAGCTGATAAGATTAAGTTTTAAAGTGTATGTATTTCTTACCTGGAAAAGATTAGGCAGTTAATGATAAAAATTCAGTGTCGAAAAGCAAGTAGCTTAGAAAGAAAACACTTATCTAAGTCACTATTAACATGAGATTAAAAATTTCTTAAGTTTGCTTGTGACAACTCGTCATGATCAACATTGAAGCATAAACTCAAGATTCAAGGCTCTTATTTCTTTGGATTAGTGCAAACATAACCATTAACAGATTTATGTTTGTTTTAGTCATCCCCTCATCTCAATTATGGCTTATGACTGCTGCCTTCTGGTGTGACTTGGTGTGCTGTACAAGCTGTACAAGTCTGGTGAAGCTCGCCGCTGTTACTTTGTGTGTTTCCCCGTGACTCTTTGGCTGCAGTGAGTGGATGGATGCCTTGTGCCACCAAGACTGCATGGCAGCCACTCTGATGCTGCAGATGATAAAGAAGGATAAAGATATAGTTTATTTAATATATTACCTCGGGTGGCTTCATCAACATATTATGTCTTTATGAAGATTATTTTTGACATACAGAGTTTGACAATTATGTCCATGTAATATAATATAATATATATATATATATATATATATATATATATATATATATATATATATATATATATATATATATATATATATATATATATATATATATATATATATATATATATATATATATATATATATATATATATATATATATATATATATATATATATAAATATATATATATATATATATATATATATTTATATATATATATATATATGTATATGTAGTATTGTTTGAAAGATGCAGTAATGGTAGTATGTTTCTGC
>NC_059274.1:2127500-2167500 GCF_017591435.1 Portunus trituberculatus
CATTTATTTCGAGTCACAAGTGCCTTTTAAGGGTTTCTAATGATAGTTCGCAGTGTTTTACGTGTCTTCCATGCTTGAGTTGAGTGAAGTACGGTGATGTAGAGGGTGTTTATGACTTGAATGGGAGGGCCAAAATACGCTAAAATTTTTACCTCCGCTATCTGTGATTTTTTATTTGAGGTTGTAGCGAAGTGTTTGTGTTTTCAAAAGATGGTTTATCATGAGAAAAGTGTGCAAGGCTCCTGAGAAGTTAAAGATGTGGACTTTAAGAATGATATGTAGTCCTGTTAATATTGTAAACAACGTCATTTTTAAATATTATTTTTTCTAATAGGGCGAGTTGCCAGGTTTTGATATATCGAAATGATAGTCATAATTTTTGAAAAACGTTATCGATTCAGTTGAATGAAATTGGTGGGCTTTGAAATTGTGTTTAAGCAAGTCGAAGTTCTAATACTTTATTTAGTATATTTTTGAGCTATTTTTATTATTCCTTTTCTCGGCAATGTTTTTGTATTTTAGAAGTTAGTTTCGATTGATAACGAGTCAGAATTTTTATAACATTCGTGTCCAGCTGCCTTTTTGGGAATCCTCATTTTCAAAATGATTTGCGTAACGAATATATGTGACGTCATCAAGGAGGTTGACCCCACCCCGGCTGGACCCAGGCCGATACCTGGCTCCAGGCCCGAGGGTGTGGGGTGTGTGTGTGTGTGTGTGTGTGTGTGTGTGACAGTGTGTGTGTGTGTGTGTGTGTGTGTGTGTGTGTGTGTGTGTGTGTGTGTGTGTTGCCTTATCTTTCGTTATGAGGAGCCCACCAGCTGGAACCACTGACACCCAGCTCCCAGCTGGAGGGTGTTGGAGGGGAAGGTGGCTGTGTGTGTGTGTGTGTGTGTGTGTGTGTGTGTGTGTGTGTGTGTGTGTGTGTGTGTGTGTAATTCACGTGTGTGTGTGTGTGTGTGTGTGTGTGTGTGTGTGTGTGTGTGTGTGTATGGTCGTGTGTGGTAGTCACCCAGCCAGCCTTCCCATTACGGAGCAAGCTCAGAGCTCATAGAGCGATCTTCGGATAGGACTGAGACTGTGTGTGTGTGTGTGTGTGTGTGTGTGTGTGTGTGTTGCCTTATCTTTCGTTATGGGGGAGCCCACCAGCTGGAACCACTGACACCCAGCTCCCAGCTGGAGGGTGTTGGAGGAGGTGGCTGTGTGTGTGTGTGTGTTTCTTTCATGGTGTGTGTGTGTGTGTGTGTGTGTGTGTGTGTGTGTGTGTGTGTGTGTGTGTGTGTGTGTGTGTGTGATTCACTATGGTCGCCCGGTAGTCACCCAGCCAGCCTTCCCCATTACGGAACAAGCTCAGAGCACATAGACAGATCTTCGGATAGGACTCAGACTGTGTGTGTGTGTGTGTGTGTGTGTGTGTGTGTGTGTGTGTGTGTGTGTGTGTGTCGTTATTTCACCGTTCTGTATACGTTTCATCTCTGGCGTCCTCTTTATTATCCTAGTCTGTCAACACAAACTGCAAGTAATAGCGTATAGCGAAATGTGTCCTATTCTTAGCGCTTATTGAGCAAGGGGAAGCTATGATATGTAGGAAACACAGCCCGGAGCAAAGCAAGGTGCCTCTATCGCCTCGCCTCGCCCCGCCGTGTTAACCCCTGCAGTAACATGACGTGTTTTCATATTTATTCTGGCTATTACTCAATGATTTTATACAGCTTCACAAACTTATGTGAGGATTAAAATAGTGAAAACTGGCCATTAATCTCTGACACCGTAGACCCTTCTTATTGTAAGCAAAATCATCTAATCACACACAAACTATCGTAAAAATGCCACTTAAGGGATTAGACTCGACTCACTCAGACGCCCATAACTGAGTGCATGGCGGTAATTCAGTGCTGGAGATCTTAATGACAACAGTGCCCACAGAGATAGATTGAGAGTTTATGGATGACAACAGTAACAACACAGCGCCTTGTTTTCACCAGACATGTTTCCACTTTCCATCGTCGTTCGTGGAGTGGCTGGCGAGAACAAATCAAGGTTCCTCGCAATTCTTTTACCTTGATTTTTGGGTTTGATTAGGCGATTTTATTGACATTAGTAAGATATCATTAATACAAGGTCACACACACACACACACACGTCAGTTCAGCTGGTAGCAGTCACCATACCAAACCACAGCACGCCACCACCACCACAACATTACACACCACACGATCAAGATAACTACTCACCATAATATACCACACAACACTACACCACACCACACCACACCACCACTCGCCATAACATACCACACAACAGTACACTACACCACATCACATCACCACCATCACCACTACCACCACACCAACACCACTACCATCATACACCATACTGCACCTCACCACCATCACACCACACCACTACTACCACCACCATCATCGCCACACCGCACAACACAACACAGCATAACATAACACCACCGCTACCATCACGACATCATACCACACCACACCACCACCACCACCGCTATCATCACGACACCATACCACACCACACCACCACCACTACCATTACCACAAAACACACCAGACCACATCACTCCCATCACACACACCACCACACCACTGCCACCACCCGCACAAGCAAGCACCACCTGGCTCCTGGCCCGCTCCCCACCCCTCCCAACCCCGCCGCCTCCCGCTACTAAGGAAATTATTTTTTTAAACGTACAGTATTCTTTGATTTTTCTCGGGTTTTGCATGTTTCTAGGTGTTTTCTGGACTCTGGAAGTAGAAGGAGATGGAGGAGGTGAAGGTGGGAGGGAGACGGAGTGTGGGAGTGAGGGCAGGGGAGGTGGAGTCACCAAACGTGTCAAAAAAAAAAAAAAAAGGCGTAAGGGTTAAAATATTTCTTCTTTATTAATGGAGTTGGCATTGTTCTGGTATCTGAATTGTTATTAGCAAAGGAAAGCAAGTTTCAAGCCACAATAGAATCGAGTCTAGTTGTGTTTTTAGTTTAGCGAAAAAATAACACTAAAGTCACTGCATATAATATAACTTTTTTTTAATTAGCACGCCTAGGATTGTTTTGATGCTTGATATAACACTTAAAAGATATGAAAAACATGACCCAAGTAACAATATTCCTTAAAAATTTAGTCTAACTATTCATATTTTCAAATTCTGAATTTTTAACGGTTTTAGAATGGAAAACAAAAATCTTTATGCGACAAGGAATCTGTGTTTTCTTTATTTGGCTGGAAAGCGAAAATTTTTCGTATTCAGGGAATGCAATATAATGTAGTTTGGCTGTGCTTTCCATCTCGACATTTTGATGTGTTTAGGCGCCATTGTTTTTAATGACCCACCTTTCGTTGGACCGCGCAAAGTAAATAAACCACCCGGTAAGGATATTATATTTTGGCTGTTAGTTAAATTATTTATCCCTTCTAAAAGTGTAGTGTATATCAGTCTGGGAGCCTTTTTTATTGTGGCGATTTTTAAAATGAGTTACGTACGTAAATATTGTGCCACTGGGGCACGTCAGCTGTACCTTCCCCCGAGGTTAGTCCACCAATGTTTGCCTGCACGCCTCTTGTGTTTCCAGATCCAGAGAGTGAAGCAAAGCCAGAATGAACCACTAAAGTAGATAAATAGCTATTACTGTGTTAAATAAGGTGATGGTTATGTATACCCCCCTTTCAGACCGACCGGCTTCCACCATGAGCTGGACCCAGACCCCATCCCACCCACCCCCATCCGCCCCTGTGTTAACTCGTCAGCATTTCTTTCAATTCTAAGTTTTTCTTGCTGTTGCCCACCTGAAATGCATGAAGTGTAGTGATAGGAGGAAGAAATGAGGAACGGAAGTGTGTGAGGGAGTGTATTATTATTATTATTATTATTATTATTATTATTATTATTATTAGTAGTAGTAGTAGTAGTAGTAACAGCAGGAGCACCAGGAGCAGTGTTGTGTGTGTGTGTGTGTGTGTGTGTGTGTGTTGCTCAATCTAACAGTACTCTCTCTCTCTCTCTCTCTCTCTCTCTCTCTCTCTCTCTCTCTCTCTCTCTGCAATACTGTGGTCTCTCATCTCGACTGTTTTCCAAGGCCACACAGATGACTAACTGCATGAATTTCCAAGAGTGTTTTTCCTATTAATAATGCAGGAGTGTTGTTAAGCTGTCAGTAAAACCTTTAAACACCCTTACAAATGCTTTGCTCTCTCACCAAGACTGTTTTGCAAGGCCACAGAGATATAGTGTGTGTGTGTGTGTGTGTGTAATTCACTGTTTGATTCACTGTTTGATCTGCTGCAGTCTCTGACAAGACAGCCACACGTTACCCTACGGAACGAGCTCAGAGCTCATTATTTCCGATCTTGGGATAGGCCTGAGACCAGGCACACACCACACACCGGGACAACAAGGTCACAACTCCTCGATTTACATCCTGTACCTACTCACTGCTAGGTGAACAGGGGCTACACGTGAAAGGAGACACACCCAAATATCTCCACCCGGCCGGGGAATCGAACCCCGGTCATCTGGCTTGTGAAGCCAGCGCTCTAACCACTGAGCTACCGGGCCGTGTGTGTGTGTGTGTGTGTGTGTGTGTGTGTGTGTGTGTATGTAAGACACACGGGAGGGAGAGGATTTACAGCTTTAAGTAAAGGTAAGAAAATAATTGTGGTCCATTTAATTAGGTATATTTTAGAAGTTGGTACATGTTAAGATTTGGTACGTTTTCCTCATCTGATCTGGTAGGATTAGCAAAAGCAGTCTGGCAACCCTGCTCCATAGCTTTGCAAATTAGTGGCAAGAGGAAAGCACTTTAGAATAAGAGCTTGAATTCTTGGCGTGTGACTGGATTAAAGAACATTGTGCATCCAGTGATTGTGCTGGTTAACCTTATGTAATATTAAAAATGCTATGTGTGATTTGTGATATGGACTCGAAGATATTAAAATGATTCAACATGCTTTATAGTTTTGACTGGGAAGGAGCATGTTAAGAGAATAGGCCAACAGTAGGGTTGCCTTGCCAAGGAAATGACTATAAACAAGAGGAAGCATCTGTCAAGATGGACTGTGACCTCTGAAGGGATGCATGTCAGGCCATCACTTTCCAGCATCAGCAGGTATATATATATATATATATATATATATATATATATATATATATATATATATATATATATATATATATATATATACATGAACTTATGGTAATTATTTATAATACATCTGCATTATTCCACCCCAAACATACATGCATACATACATTGATATTCACTCCACCCCTGCAAAAAAAAAAAAAAAAAATCTTGACAAAGCTGGATTTTCTTGGATTTCTCTAGATTTTTACACCTCTGTAGAAATTTCCTTTCTAAAACTAATTTCCTGCTAAAAGACATTGCGAGCAGCAACAAGGAGATTGCCATGCTCATCAACAACACTTAGTTGCCCAGAGTTAGTTTCCATAGTTATTAACATTATCTGCAGATCTCTGACTTATTCATTTTTTTTTTTTTTTTTTTAATCTCAAGGTGCAATCTATTTGTACAGTTTGTTGACTCGAGATTTGTTTGCAGGTTCAGTGGCCTCCTGACCTTTGTCCTGCCCTGATGCCTGCCAGGATGCCCATGGATAAGATGAGTTCTGAGTCTTCTCAATTTTTGTGAGTATTGTAGGGTTGTAGTGGCATGATATAGTGTGTTGTTATTGTTGTCACTGTCATCATCAAGGTGTAGTAGACCTTGTCACTCACTCCATATATGTTAGAAGCTCAAATCAATAATATTGTGATGGCATTTAAGCCTGAATGGTGAAAAGCAAAAAGTTAGCAAAAGAATTTAAAAAACTGAAGGATTTGGTGCATAGTGTTGATAACGGGTAATCAACTCCATGAAGGCCCAAAGTTGCTCTCTAGTCCCAGACCAGGGAAGGCTTGGATAACTGAAGGTCACCCATGATCTAATGCTCCGAGTGAACAGAGTGGCCCAACAATCTGTCTTTCGCAGGAAATAATGTGGGTTTTAATTTTTTTATTGTCCTAAATTTCTCTCTCTCTCTCTCTCTCTCTCTCTCTCTCTCTCTCTCTCTCTCTCTCTCTCTCTCTCTCTCTCTCTCTCTCTCTCTCTCTCTCTCTCTCTCTCTCTCTCTCTCTCTCTCTCTCTCTCTGTTTGTCTAGCTGCACCTTTTCCATCTAACAATGGTGTGTGTTTGTGTGTTTGTGTGTGTGTGCGTGTATGTGTGCGTGTGTGTATTATGTTGTGGCCTATAGCGACTGTAGGTGTACTTGAAGTGTATGGGAAACACTGTTCGTCTTTCACCTATTAGTGGTGCAGGCAATTTTATTTATAGTGCTACCCATAATAGGGCCCATATCACTACCCAAGCACATCTTTGGTGTAACCACCTAAAACCTGGGTGTCTTGATGACCTGTAGGTAACTTTAAAACACTTGACAAATGGCTAAGTATCAAGGTGTGTGCGTGCGTGCGTGCGTGTGTGTGCGTGCGTGTGTGCGTGTGTGTGTGTGTGTGTGTGTGTGTGTGTGTGTGTGTGTGTGTGTGTGTGTGTGTGTGTGTGTAATTCACCTCGGTCATCTGCTGGTCACCCAGCCAGTCTTCCCCATTACGGAGCGAGCTCAGAGCTCATAGACCGATCTTCAGGTAGGACTGAGACCACATCAACACACTTCACATGCTGGGAAAGCGAGGCCACAACCCCTCGAGTTATATCCCGTACCTATTTACTGCTAGGTGAACACACCCCACACATTAAGAGGCTTGCCCATTTGCCTCGCCGCCCTGGGACTCGAACCCGGCCCTCTCGATTGTGTGTGTGTTTTTTCCCATGCCCTCTCGACATTCTTCCATTCCACATACACAGATCTTCCCTATCCATTTTTCCATGCCAATCATCACTCTGTATATTGCTATCAGGTCTCCCCTTTCTCTTCTGTTTTCCAGGGTTGGAAGTTGCATTCTTTTCAGTCTGTCTTCATAAGTCAAATCTCTTAAGTCAGGCACCATTTTCGTTGCAGCCCTCTGTACTTTCTCTAGTTTCCTTATGTGTTTCTTTAAGTTCGAGCCCACTGTATTGTTGCATATTCAAGCCTCGGTCTTATCATTGCAGTAATTATTTTCTTCATCATTTCTTCATCTAGATATACGAACGCCACTCTTATGTTCCTCAATAAGTTCAATACTTCTCCAATTATTTTGTTTATATGTCTCTCTGGCGATAGGTCATTGGTAATTGTCACCCCAAGGTCTTTTTCTTCATGACTGGTTTTATGTCTTCATTTCCTATCTTGTACATACTCCTGATTCTTCTTTCACTCTTTGTGTGTGTGTGTGTGTTTATCCAGATATATTCCATCAGTGTGTTATTCACCATGGTCACCTGCTGGTCACCCAGGTAGCCTTTCCCCTATGAAAAGAGCTCAGAGCTCATACTGACTGATCTTTGGGTAGGACTGAGACCACACTTCTCACCAGGACAGTTAGGCCACAACCCTTTGAGTTACATTATGTACCTATTTAATGTTAGGTGAACAGAAGCTACACATTGAGGCTAACCCATTTGCCTCATGGCTCTTGGGATCTAAACCCAGGCCCTCCTAGTTGTGAGCTAAGTGTGCTAATCACTACACTACATGGTATGTGTGTGTGCGTGTGTGTGTTTATCTAGATCAGTGGTTCTTAACCTGGGGTACCTATAGCCCCAAGGGGTACAAAACCGTAAACCTAGGGGTACGAGACATGGTAGCCAGTGCAATGGGACCGTATATTTACCATGAGAAAGCAAAACATGTTTTGACATTTGAAATAAAAAAAAAAGTGCCTTTGTTCAGCAATTGAAAAATTTAATAATTTATCAGCAAGGTTTTTATCACTAATCCTTTTTCATATGTTTGTGTAGTATTTATATTGGAGGGGGTACGTGAAATTTTTCTCAGATATCAAGGGGTGTGGGCACTGAAAAAGGTTAAGAACCACTGATCTAGATGTATATTACAGAGTTTGGGTGGGGCTCATATTGACCTGTCTCCTTTTATTCCTTTATCCAACTTTTCCTTAAATGTTTACACATTTTTTGCTGTTGCAATCTCTTCACTCAAGCTGTTTCAGATTTCCACTATTTTATGTAGAAAACTGAACTCTTAAATGTTCCTCTTGGGGTGTCCTCTCATCTGCCTATCTCCATCTTCGTAGCTGTCCCTTGATTTTTTCTATTTACTTGATATTCTTGTGCATATGTGGAGACAACATCATTGCTGCATATTCAAATCTGGGTCTTATTATAGTGGTTATGATTTTTTGTCTACTTTCATCCATGTAATTAAATGCCACCCTCATATTTCTTTGTGTCATATGTTGAAACAAATAACATGTTTGTGTCTTTCTTAGGTCAGGGTGTCTTGTATAACCACTCCCGGGTCATTCTCTTCCCTCCTCTTCATTGTAATATCTTCTTCCATTTTGTATTCCCTTGTAGGTGTTTTGTTACTTTTACCCATTTCCATTACATGGCATTTCCTAGTATTAAATTCTGATTTCCACTTTTGGCTCCATTCCCAGATCCTGAGAATATCTTTCTGCAATTCCATACAGTTCTTGATGTTCCTTATTACTCTCAAAAATTTTGCATTGTCTGTAAACAAACTTATATAATTACTCAAATCCTCTTGTATATCATTGATATACACAATTTTGTGTGTATTTACCTAGTTGTAGTTTTACAGGGCCTGGGCTTTATGCTCGTGTGGCCCTGTCTTCATATCTACACTTATCCAATTTCTCTTTACAACTATGCACACTCATTGCTGACACCACTTCCTCACTCAAACTGTTCCATGTCTCAACACATCTTTGCAGGAAACTATATTTTTTAACATCTCTCAAACATCTTCCCTTCCTCAGTTATTTACTATGCGATCTTGTGCTTCTAATGTCATATTCTTCGCTCAGGATTAGTTTCTTGTTATCCACTTGATCCATTCCATTAATCAATTTATAAACTTATCAGATCCCCTCTCTCTCTTCTCTGTTCCAGGGTTGGCAGATCCATAGCTTTTATTGTGTGTGTGTGTGTTATATACTGCCAGAGAGAGAGAGAGAGAGAGAGAGAGAGAGAGAGAGAGAGAGAGAGAGAGAGAGAGAGAGAGAGAGAGAGAGAGAGAGAGAGAGAGAGAGAGAGAGAGAGAGAGAGAGAGAGAGAGAGAGAGAGAGAGAGAGAGAGAGAGAGAGAGAGAGAGAGAGAGAGAGAGAGAGAGAGAGAGAGAGAGAGAGAGACAGACAGACAGACAGACAGACAGACAGACAGACAGACAGACAGACAGACAGACAGACAGACAGACAGACAGACAGACAGACAGACAGACAGACAGACAGACAGACAGACAGACAGACAGACAGACAGACAGACAGACAGACAGACAGACAGACAGACAGACAGACAGACAGACAGACAGACAGACAGACAGACAGACAGACAGACAGACAGACAGACAGACAGACAGACAGACAGACAGACAGACAGACAGACAGACAGACAGACAGACAGACAGACAGACAGACAGACAGACAGACAGACAGACAGACAGACAGACAGACAGACAGACAGACAGACAGACAGACAGACAGACAGACAGACAGACAGACAGACAGACAGACAGACAGACAGACAGACAGACAGACAGACAGACAGACAGACAGACAGACAGACAGACAGACAGACAGACAGACAGACAGACAGACAGACAGACAGACAGACAGACAGACAGACAGACAGACAGACAGACAGACAGACAGACAGACAGACAGACAGACAGACAGACAGACAGACAGACAGACAGACAGACAGACAGACAGACAGACAGACAGACAGACAGACAGACAGACAGACAGACAGACAGACAGACAGACAGACAGACAGACAGACAGACAGACAGACAGACAGACAGACAGACAGACAGACAGACAGACAGACAGACAGACAGACAGACAGACAGACAGACAGAGACAGACAGACAGACAGACAGACAGACAGACAGACAGACAGACAGACAGACAGACAGACAGACAGACAGACAGACAGACAGACAGACAGACAGACAGACAGACAGACAGACAGACAGACAGACAGACAGACAGACAGACAGACAGACAGACAGACAGACAGACAGACAGACAGACAGACAGACAGACAGACAGACAGACAGACAGACAGACAGACAGACAGACAGACAGACAGACAGACAGACAGACAGACAGACAGACAGACAGACAGACAGACAGACAGACAGACAGACAAGGAAAGCTGCTCAATGAAGTTGGGAGCTGGCTGTACAGTATGATTTTCCCTTCTCTTGTGTTGTCAGTGTTAACCTCCATCTGTAGCCGACATCTTTGTAATCCTTGACTTTGTACCTCCTTTCTTATCAGCCAAAGGATTTGTGTTACTGCTGAGAATCTGGATAGATTTAATATTTGTTGTATCAGCTAGTGAAATTACAGACATTTTTAAAGTGCATGGCTATTGCCTGTAGACTATGGAAATTTGAGTATTTTCTGTTGACGTAAAGGAATACTGGTCTGCTAATAGTGTACAAAGCAGAATTCTTCCATTTATGCAAAATTTATTATTCAGAGAAAAGAGTTTCCCTATCATTAGCCCTTTTTTTTTATTGCAGTTTGTGAGGACTTTAGAAGAGGATGAGCATTGAGTAGCAGCAGCAGCAGCTAGTGAAGGAGCACAAAGGATTATGTGTTGCAAAAATCCTCACTAGTACAGGTATTCTCACTGTTCCCTGTGCAGAGTGGCTTGGATGCTGCATTCCTTGGACGCTTGCTACTTATTGCTGGCGAAGAAGCTTTGGCATCATTTGGTTGTAAACTGTCTTCCTGGAGTGTTTGATGTTAAGAAGACACCAAAGAAGACTGACTGTTGCTGCTGCTCAGAAGACACAAGAGATGATGATCTGGTATTCTTGTTGTATGGTATGTATGATAGCAGGTTTCCTTGTACAAGTATGCTAGGAACAAGTTTTTAAGTAAGACATCAGTATCACTTATCCCTTTTTAAGAGGAAATTTTATTTGTAGTTTTTATTCGTCTTAAAAGTTTATTTGGAAGTAGGTGAGGGGGGCAATGAAGACACTATTAATACTTGCCAGACATTTATTTTAGGGACAGTTTTAGTTTCCTAAGACTTAATATAAATATATGAAACATATGTTTTCATATCTATGTATGTTCTCAAAGGAAGGCGCTGGGATGAGATCAAATGTCACCTGGTTGGAGCACTGAACGGAAAATAAGTCTTGCGTGCACACACACACATTCACACGGAATGAGATAAACTGGCATTATTAACACACTTTCACATCTCACCCTTGCCTTGCACAACCATACTTTTTCTACATTCTTCATGAATACAGCCACACCCTCCTACAACCTGGGCCTCTTCTAACTTATTAAGTTAATTATTTGAGTCCCAGTGTTGTGCAGGTATGGTGCAGTTCACCCTGAGTCCCTCACACTCCGGAGACACTCACTCAACCTCTCCCAACACCAGGTCCTCCTCATCCACATGCTCGGGACGAAGCTGACGTCTCCTGCCCTTATCTGCATCACCATGGCACTGACTGTATGTAGTCAGCCCAGACTGGTGACAAGGCCCAGTGCCATCTCCTCCTCCTCCAGCCTGCATGAGCTGGAACATCACATTTATATTACAAATCCAGGAGCAACAATGTAGCAACAATGTAAGTATATGTAACATTCAGCTTACTGCTGATACCTCAGAATAGAAACATTTCAACTTGCATTTATTCATCAGAAATGTAGATATAGATAGCTTGTCACATTATCTCTCACCTCTCTGGTGGATATCATAATGGTGTGGTAGAGGTGATGTTCCAAGGGGTCTTCAAACCTCCCGGACACCGCCAGGGTTGGTCACGAGCTATGAAGTAGAGAAGACCATGCAAGCCGAGTGCGATTTTAGGAATGTGTACTTTATATTATAATGTAGGCTTAATAATTATATTAATAATGTAGGCTAACTATAAGTACTTACATGATGCACTCTGTCTGTCTCTGTCTTGCTCCCTTTCTCCCCCTTTGTCTGTCTCTGTCTTGCTCCCCTCTCCCTTTCCTCTGTCTTTCTCCCTCTCTTCCCCTTTAAACTATCCACTTATGAGGTCATGCTACATACCTCCACCATGCTGGATCACATCAGGGTTCCTTTCATCCCCGTCCCTGAACAAGACTGGAGGTGGAGGAAGAGCATCATGCAAAGTGGTGGGCGGAAGTGCTTTGGGATGCAGTGTAGGTGGTGGTGTCTTGGGGTGAAGAGGTGCACTGGTAGACTCATCGTGCACACCTGCTGGCTCTCTTGACTCGTCTCTTCCACACTGTTGCCTTGCCCTTCTGCTAAGTCGTACCCTCACCACCACACACACCATGATCAGCACCACCAACAGTCCGCCCACCACCCCAGCAATGACAGAGATGATGGGTGTAAGGTTAATGTCGCTGGATGATTGGCCCTTGGTTGGTGAGGGCTTGACGGCAGCTGTGGAGGAGGAACTATGAGGAAGTGTTGCTTTGTGAAGTTGCATCAATTGTGAAACCAGAAGGAAAATTGAGTAGAGACTTGGAGGAAGAACAATGATGAATAATGAAATGCTGCTTTGTTAAGCTACATCAATGACAACCTGAAGCAAATATGACGAGATATAGAGAGGGTTGGAGGAAAGGTACTGCAGGAAGAATGATGTAGAAATAAATGCTGCTTTATGAAGTTGGATCAGTGACAACTAGAATGAAAATGACACTATAAAGATGGAATCTCCAGAGGGAATTAAAGAAAAGATAACACATGAGACTGAGACTGTGTAAGTCATTAAGAATCTAAGAAAAAATTTTGTGTTTAAGGGAACGGAGAGAGAAAGGCGACTGGAGAGAAACTCTGGTAACGAAGTAACGTGAGAAGATTGAAGGGTGAGTTGCCAGGAAGGATGCAACGTGGAGGCGAAAATGGAGGAGACAAAAGGCTTTAGGAGAAACAAGGAAAATGGAGAAATAAGGAAAATAAGATAATTTCATCATTAAGTTAAAAGTAAAATTAGAGAAACTAAAACCAAAATAATTTTCATGAGTGCATATTATATCATTAAAGTGAAACAGAACGCCTTATCATGGATCAGCAAGATATAGATAATTATTATTGTTTTCTCAAATTTGATACTATACATAGTGTACTGTGTGTCCTTTTAACATTATGGAAAAAAACTGCGCCTAATAAATTTATAATTCATCATGAATCAGCAAGAAATAAATAATTATATAATTGTTCTCAAATCAAATTTCTGTATCATAAAAATTAACTTGATCAGAAACATCATGTCCTTTAATATTATGGAGAAAACTGCAACTAATTACATTTACAAGTCAGAAAAAATGGATCTTGAAGACAATATTACTCAAGGAGAAAATAAAATAAAACTTGCATTTACTACTTTTGAGATCTCCCATTCTTTAATACCCACCAGCAGCCACCCACTGCCTCACCTGTGCGCTTCTCAGCCACATCTTTGATTGTGTACACCTGCAGGTTCACCGTTTCACTCTTCCCCTTGGCGTTGGTAGAGAAGACATCACCACGCAAGGTGAGACCCGATGGGAGCAAAGGAACTGAGAATGATGGGACCTGTGGAGGCAAGAGCAACAGTGAATATTTGGAGAAAGGAGAGTGAGGGAGGTGACAACAAATGAGGATGAGGATGAGGGTGAGTGAATGGAGGAGGGCTGCCATGGTACAGTGGAACCAAGTGCACCACTCAATGGGGACAAGGGGTCTCCAAGTGTAAGAAGGGCGTCCTTACTCAAGGCAATGGTTCCCTAAAGGATGGGCTTACAGATGGAAATTAGCCTGTAAATTCCCATGAAAAGCCCATATTGTGTAAAAAAGTGAGGGAGTTAGTGAAGGAAGAACCAAGCAAAAAATATACAAGATGGCAAATATATGCATCTCTCTCCCTATGGCTACATCCTTCATCACTACCTTCACAGAACTGTATAAAACCAACATCTTAACTAATACATTTTCTTTCCCTACACATGAACTTCTGAATCTGTTTGACAAAGTTTTTCAAATATGCCATGCCAACACTAAAAGCTTCACCTCACCACCACCACCTTACATAATCTGGGGCAGCTTTTCCTGTTTCCTTTCTATTTTTTTTTCTTTACAGAGAAGAAAAAGCAGCTCTCTCTCTCTCTCTCTCTCTCTCTCTCTCTCTCTCTCTCTCTCTCTCTCTCTCTCTCTCTCGCAGGGGATGCTGTTGTCTCTACATACCCTGTTAGTGGCATTGGCAATCAAGGTTTCCGAGTGTGGGTCTCGCAGCTCCAGGATGAAAGTTTGAGGCAGTCCCCCATCGAATCCTGCCACACAGCGCACATGAACCACAGACACGGACAGGTTGAAGGAGGAACAGTTGTGTACAGGGTCTGGGCGTCCTGTGGGGGAGAAAAATATTAGGAAGCTGGAATAATAAAAAAAAAAAAAAAAAAAACTAAGCCACTCACTTATCCATTATAAAGGGAATAGCTGGTAAACTTGGAGGAAGTAGGGAACAGGCAGGGTGAATGGATAAGATTGCAGAAAAGTAGGCTCAAAATTTTCAACCCCTTAGTTTTCAGGGGAGAATGACTAAAGACTACAATAAACTAGAAGAAGAAGAATAGTTAGTCAGAAATATTGAAAAGTTGAACATTAAAGATTTCTAAACAATTACTTTGCCAAGTCATAGAAAACAAATAAAAGACAAAACAAATAAAAGACAAAATTCCTGAATTAAATAGAAAAATGGGAAGGAAAGGGAACAGTGGTTAAACCTGCCGCATCATTAGGTGGACAGAGCAAGGGTAGCAGTCTTGAACAGTGAAGCGGCCAGGACAGGGAGGCATTAAAAGCAAATCAAGTTAACTTAATAACTATATCATGAAGCATCCATTTACTTTTACTCATCCATTCACCATACCCACTCTTACTCATCTATCTACCCTCTTATCCACACAACCACTCCTCTCATCCACCTACTGACCAGCTCATGCAAACATACACCAACACACCTAGCTACACATCCATCCATTTATCCTCCCATCTATTCACTCAGCCTGTGTGTGAATGTGCGTGTGTAGGTCCATGGTCAGTGAATGGTTTGGTGAATGTGTTGATTGATGGTTATGATTGTGGGTTAGTGGCTTTAGTGGGCACATGGATGAATGAGTGAGTGGGCCTATAAGTTGATATGGCTGCCTGGATGGAAAAATAAATGTGAGCCAGTGGATAAATGGATGGAGTTATGACTTAGTGGGTGGAGCTGGTGGATGTGAGTGGGTGAATAGTTGAGTGGATGGTTCTATGTGACCCAAGTAAAATTACCACCCGCTTTGTTGTATGTAGGTGACAGTAAAAGTGGTGCAGAAAAGTTTCAGAATACAGCACAAAGCCTCACCAGCAGGAAACACGTGGAAGACGCAGGGCCGCCGCTGCAGCCCCACGGCATTTGATCCCCAGCAGAGCAGCGTGCCGTAGTCCAGTTCCGTGTTGGGTGTGTAGCTTACTGTGGAGCCTGAGGAGGTCACCTGGATGTGCTCCTGTAAAAGTGAGGTCACTGTCAGCATAAGATGATATTAGGGAAAATCAAAGGTTATTTCAAGATCAGGAAAACAAAAAGAAACCACGTGAGGAAGATTTTTATTTTTCACCTGTAGAAAATGTAGGAAAAATAGAACAAATTGTAAGATAAACTTGAAGAAATGTAAAAAGAAAACTGAAATAAATACCAGAAACAAAAGACAAGACTAATGAGTAACTGACAATAAGCACAGCACTGGTAACTATAGCCCTTTTATACGTATATCCTATGAAATAATGTGTTCAGTTGGGGGAGAACTTCGTAATTTCGAATGACAAATTCTACGTTTATGTATTAATACTACGATTTGAAGAATGGTGATAGTTTGGCCTATCATCTGACCTCACTGACATTTATTTTTTGTGTCCAGCTCTACAAAAGCGTTGGCCCATCTGATCGCCCATGTATCGCATATGTAAGTGAACAAGATGTTATGTATAAAGCATATAGGCCAATAAACTAGTATCAGTTAATTAATCCTCGCCCAGAATCAGAGAGAGAGAGAGAAGTGCACGAAAGTGGTTGAAGAGAAGAGGACTAAGGAAGAATAGATAAAAAGAAAATGAGGTTTTCAAATGCATTGAATCTCCGCGCGCGCACACAAAAAAGTGGAAGAATAAAATTAAGTTGGAAAAGTACGTAGGAAGAAATAAGTTACATAAGTACTTTGGGAAATAGAGTAAAATGTAAATATAATCTCTTTCAGCGTTAATGGAAACGCATGTGGGTACAGCTAGAGGCGCATCTTTGGGAGGAAATAAACGAACTAAAAGACGTTATTTTATGAGACTGGGTTACTTATCTGTAATTTCATCTGTTATGCTAGTGGCCCTGAATAGTAAATGATGTACTACTTTTACTACCACTACCACAACTACAACGATCACTACTACTATTTACTTGTTTTCTTTTCTCTAGGAGCGTGCTGGTATGAGAAGAGGAATAGGAGATGAAAAGAAAGACAAGGGAAGTCTTGACGGATGGATGGAAAAAAGAGGAGGATCGAGAAAAGTGAGATCATGTTATTTTATACAGCCATGTTTTACCGCTATCACCACCGAACTAGTACTGCTACTATTATAAGTCTGTCTACTCTAAAGTGGCTCCTGGATCTAGGTCTGAATGGTGTCCCAGGGAATGCGTGGTTGTCAGATCTTGAGGAAAATCGTAAGCTGTCCCTGTGATAAGTGTGTTGATCAAAACATAAAATCAGTCATATCATCAATAAGCTACACTGTATTTTGAACTCAGGAACCACTTTAAATTAGACAAACTTTACTAATACTAGACACACCTGCGGAATCTCGACACTCTCCCCGCTGTTGTTGAAAGTCCAGCGGTAGGAGAGCGGCCTCGGGTGAGCGTCCAAGTGACAAGGTATGTTGACCTGCTCCAGTCTGGCGGCCCCGTGGTAGGTCATGTGCGGGTCACGACACACAGGCGCATCTGAACGAGGACAGGAAAGTTTTGTGACGTGCTGGTGGTAGTAGTTGTCTCCTTCCGTCACTGTTTTCCTCTCGTTTGTTGCAAGTTTAGTTTTAATGTCTTTCTGCCCGTCTCGTCTCGTATTGTTTAATATTCTTTAAGTGTTGCAAGTCTTGGGCTCTGAAGGATGGAGTCTGCTGATGTTAAGTTACGGTTTTTTCCCCTGACATACTGTAGTGCAGAAGCGGATTATCGTGAACGTGGCTGTCTGGCTGAGTGGAGGCAAAGCAATGTGCGTGCGCACTCTATGAGGCGCGAAATACAATTCAAACAAGTTCTGCATACATCAAAATCCACAGTACTCCTTGTCTGGCATATAGATTGTTTTCAGCATTTATTGTGATCCTGTGTTTTGTCTGTCTCGAGCCGTCTTTACCTCTCGTCGTGCATGTCTTTAAAATATTTCTTATCTCCCTTCACACACGGACATGTACCCGAACACCCTCCCTGTGACACATGCACGAACCTGCTCTGCATTGCTAACTCTTCCTCCTCTATATTGCATTCCTCAACTGTCACCCTTTTATTCAGCCCTTCACACCCTCCCTGTGTCTCACCAGCTCTCATCCCTCGCGGCTGGTGACATTCAATCACTCACACGTCTTCTCCACACGTTCTCGTCACCTCAAGCCACCCTGGCACCCACACCTCCCACCAGTCACGGAATGGCATGCAGCTCCTGTTCCACCTGACTGACACCTGGTGGGTAATTAACGGGCGTCATCTCCATCATCTCAAGCGATTTTCATCCCGTCCCTTCCTCGTTCAAGTTTTTTCTCCACTTTTTTCCGATTTAATGCTAATGGGTATCACATCCCGTCAGCTGTCTCGTCCCAGGCTGCTAGTGTTTTTTTTTTGTTGCCTGCCTTAATTATCTCCTTGTTTACCTTCACTCCCTGTCCTTCGTGAGCCCGCATGCCAGCCAGGAAGACGCCATTTTAACGGAAGATAAATGGGATTATAATTAACGGGGCGTGAAGAGATGAAGAGCTTACGAATAAGGGCTTTTCTAAATGAGCGACTAAATAAAACTTCCCAACCGTGAAAATCGCCGGAAAGGAAAAGGTATTTTTTGTCCGGTTCGCCTCCACTTCCTCCTCCTTCATTTCACTTCATTATTCCAGCTAAGACTTCTGCCTCACATTGCAATGCACCACCTTGCAACGGAAACCGGGAAACACACCCCACCTTCTTCATACAAGTACACCTACACACTGACGCACCTATATCATATGAATAAAGCTACGCCAAATGGACTAAACAAGTGTTGACAGTGGCGCTGAGTAATTTCACAGAAGGCCTCGATAAACATGGTAACGGAAACAAGTCTACGCGAGAATAAGGCCTATATCTGAAACTCTTCTCTGCCGCATCTCCACTACATTCCAAAGACTCCAATAGTTGAAATTCCAAGGGTTTTCAAGGATAATTTTATAGCTCTAGTAACAGATTAATAAGTCTCCTACATTACTAATATGAAAAAACACTCTTGAAAACCCGGCTATTCATCTCTGTGGCCTTTAAAAATAGTCGTGGTGAGAGAGCAAAGCATTTCATAAAACGGATCTTAGTAACTCAACCCTGTATACGACATCCAGAAAACACACCAGTTGAATACTCACACTTAACTTTGAGGTGGATTGGGTTGGACTGGCCGTCACCCTCAATGTTGGAGGCGACACAGTAGTAATTCCCTGAGGCCGTTCTGGAGACACTTTGAAGGACGAGACTCTGGTTGCTGATAATGACACCCGCTGACACGTTATGGTGCAGCTCCGTGCCCTGAGGGAGAAAGGAAGGTATTGAAAGAGTAAACAAGAGGTGCGCGTGGAAGTGAGAATCTGAAGTGAAACTAGAAAGGACGAGAAAGGAAGTGACAGGACCTAGGAACGAATAAGGAGTACGAAAAGTGACAGGCTTACAGAATAGACATAAGGATCTGGAAATTAAGAAAATATATATACCAAAAAGAATTGTATGTGGTAGCGGCTGAGAGGAAGAGGAAGAAAAGTAAAAGGAGTAGGAGAAAGTGAAAGAAAGGAAATGAGGGAATTGAGAAAGATTGTTAAAGCAAGGAACTGAGGAAGAATGAGGAGAATGCGAGTGGGAGACAGAGGAAGAGTAAAAACGTAGGGAAGAAATATATATGAAAGAATAATTAGAGAAATGAAGAGAGAGAGAGAGAGAGAGAGAGAGAGAGAGAGAGAGAGAGAGAGAGAGAGAGAGAGAGAGAGAGAGAGAGAGAGAGAGAGAGAGGGGAACGGAAAGGCGTGGGATGTACGAAATACTTCCCAAACTATCCCATATATTAGGAGATTAAACGATGATAGAGGGACGCGATCAGCAAATATCCTGAAGGTGAACCGGTACAGACGAACATCCAAGGAGCAGAGAGAGAGAGAGAGAGAGAGAGAGAGAGAGAGAGAGAGAGAGAGAAGGGAGTCTGAAGGATCCTTTATCTCTAATGGGGAAGGCGTAATGGGTGCCAATTACTGTGATACTAATGATACTTTTGGTAACTAGTGCTCGTCTTATCCTGCCTCTCCTCTCCTCTCCCTATCATCTCTGGTGTCAATTAGAAGGGGCTAGAGAGAGAGAGAGAGAGAGAGAGAGAGAGAGAGAGAGAGAGAGAGAGAGAGAGAGAGAGAGAGAGAGAGAGAGAGAGAGAGAGAGAGAAAGAGAGAGAAGAGAGAAAGAGAGAGAGAGAGAGAGAGAGAGAGAGAGAGAGAGAGAGAGAGAGAGAGAGAGAGAGAGAGAGAGAGCGGCCACCAGAAATGTAGGTCCCAGGTCATTACACACGAATACTGCGGAGAGGAAAACAACATCTCACAAGACGAGGCTTTCAACAGGAGAAGAAAGAAGAGGAGGAGGAGGAGGAGAAAACCCGAAGAATTACCAGCTCATTTCGTAACGTGGCCCAACAAGAGTGGTATTAACCTTGCGAGGCCGACCCTAACTATCGATTGGTCCCCGCTGATTGAAATAAGTGAATGAGGGACACGAGTAGGGCAGAGGAGGTGAAGGAGGCGAGGTTATGGAGCGTGAGTTGGGTAAGGGAGGGAAGATATGACTGTGCTTACGAGAATAGATGTAAGTGGGCAAAATATTGGGTTTATTTTGTGCTTCAAGATTCGAGAAAGAAGGGAAGGAGGAGGAAAGAGAAGGAGAAAGAGGAAGAGGAAAGAGGAGGAGGAGGAGGAGGAAAGAGGAGGAGGAGGAAAGAGGAGGAGGGGGAAAGAGGAGGAGGAGGAAAGAGGAGGAGGGGAAAGAGGAGGAGGAAAGAGAGGGGAGATAAGGACAAGAATGCACAGAAAAGAGAAAAATAGAAAAAAAAAAACTGCTGCACTATAATAAAAGCTTATGCTGAAATACGTAACTCGTTAATATACTTAAGAGGAGGAGGAGGAGGAGGAGGAGGAGGAAAGAAAGAGAAGGGCAGAAATGGATTGGAAGAACATTCATTAGAAAACTTGCTATACATCTACTGTTTAAGATCTAGTGTTTAAGATACTGGTACTCGTAAACAGCGCACGGAAGAAAAGGACAGACTATAAACGAGGAGCTGCCTGCGACTCACCTCATGCAGCCAGATGATCTTGTACACCCAGGGGTTGGCGGTGATGGAACACTCGAAGTACACGTCGTCGCCTTCCTCGATGTTACTCAGGTTGAGGGAACGGCCAGGCTGCAGGGTGGTGCGTGGCACGTCTGTGGGAAGAAGCAGTGTGAGAGAGAGAGAGAGAGAGAGAGAGAGAGAGAGGGGAGGGGTCGGGAGGGGTCACTGCTCAAACAGCGTTGGTCGTGACGTAACGTGCCAACACATGCTAACATATGCGGCGAAAAATGGTTTTGTAAATGCGTAAAAGAAACACAGGCCTGGAGACAGTGAGCAGCAAAGCTTTCAGCACATCGACGCGCGACTCGCTGTGCAAGGAGTTCTTTCAGTCTGTTTCTAGCGTTTTTATGAACATCCTTTGAAAAATGACGAAGTTCCTGAAAGGGAAGAAACCTTAAGATGGAAATAAAATCTCTCCAGGGAAGGAAACACTAAACTTTGGCCTTTCCTAGAGCAGAGGTTTTTGAAGAGTTTTTCCTTTTAGAATTATGAAAAGGCCACCATTAATTAAGTCTAGTTCTCTATCTCTTAGTGATGCAAATTTCATCTGCTGTGCTTCCTCTGATGCCCCTCGCCCTCCAGTCCCTCCTGAAGACCTCCCGTGTCTTGCTACATTGCCCCACCCTCACAACTTCCATATACCCAACACCCTCCACAGTTCCCTAGCGCCCACCAGTCCCTCCCACAGTCTTTCCACACACCACACCCCACCCTCCTGCACGCCCATCAGACGCCCACCCCATGTCTTCCTCCCCGTCTCTCCCTTGCAGTGTTCTCATAATGTATACACACCCTTGTACTCACAGTAAATGTCCAGCAGCCACTCGTCCCTCAAGGGCCTCGTGTTGTCGGAGGGCGTCGAGGCTTCGCAGCTCAGTATCTTCCCTGCGTCTGTCACCTCTGGCGTGAACTCTAACTCGCTCATCGTCACGTTCCCCTCGTGAGTCATCTGTAGCGGTGCAGGGAACAAGGCGAGAGTGAGTAGGTAAGTGACTGATTGGATAGCTTGTTGTCTTAATGGGTATGGTTCTACTGTACTACTGAAGCTCCTCCTCCTCCTCCTCCTCCTCCTCCTCCTCCTCCTCCTCCTCCTCCTCCTCCTCCTCCTCCTCTTCTTCTTCTTGGCTCTCCTATTTCTGGTTCGTGATCGCTGCTAATGGACGTAGGAAACAGTAAGTTATTAAGAGACTGTATGGTTTGTTGTTTCCTAAATACTGTACTACTAAACCTCTCCTCCTCCTCCTCTCCCTCTTCCTCCTGGGGCTGAATGGTGTAGATGGTTAAGACGGCTTGTGCTCGAATGCTTGCCAAACCTAGTTGCCCGATGGGAGATGTAGCGTTCTCCCGTTAACCCTAGCGGTGCCATATGACCAAAGCTGTTGTGGCGCCTAAAGGAGTAATTTTCCTTTTTCCTCTTCCTCCTCTCCTTGCTCCTCCTCCTCCTCTTCCTCCTCCTCCTCCTCCTCTTCTCTTCTTCCTCCTAAAGGTAAACAGGTTAACTATTGATGATTATTTGTTCTTCCATAAAGTTCACCATTACAGATTCCTCCTCCGTCTTCTCCCTCAAGCCTCGTGCAATTAAAGGCAACAAGAACGTCCAACTACCTCAATTTTTATAACTTTGACCATTACTATCATCATTATTACTGCTGCTTGTTACTATCAGCACTGCCACCATCACGTCACAACAGCACAGGAGAGCATCGTGGCGCTGACAGAAGGGACAGAGAGGTAAGCTGAGACTGACGCGCTGAACTGGTTAGTCAAAGTCAAGAGTAAACTGACATGTTAGGAAGCAGCGCCGTAGGTAAAGCTCAAAGCGAAAGGAGAGGCAAAAATCATTATCTCGCTGCCTTTGCTTGCTCTCTCTCTCTCTCTCTCTCTCTCTCTCTCTCTCTCTCTCTCTCTCTCTCTCTCTCTCTCTCTCTCTCTCTCTCTCTCTCTCTCTCTCTCTCTCTCTCTCTCTCTCTGTGTGTGTGTGTGTGTGTGTGTGTGTGTGTGTGTGTGTGTGTGTGTGTGTGTGTGTGTGTGTGTGTGTGTGTGTGTGTGTGTGTAATTCACCACCACGGTCGCCTGCTGGTCACCCAGCCAGTCTTCCCCATTACGGAGCGAGCTTGCAGAGGTCATAGACCGATCTTCGGGTAGAACTGAGACCACAACACACTCCACACACCGGGAAAGCGAGGCCACAACCCCTCGAGTTACATCCCATACCTATTTACTGCTAGGTGAACACATTAAGAGGCTTGCCCATTTGCCTCGCCGCGCCGGGACTCGAACCCGGCCCTCTCGATTGTGAGTCGAGCATGCTAACCACTACACTACGCGGTGTGTGCGTGTGTGTGTGTGTGTGTGTGTGTGTGTGTGTGTGTGTGTGTGTGTGTGTGTGTGTGTGTGTGTGAATGCACTATCACGGAATAATTATTGAAGCGTAAATCACGAAAATGTACTGTGTGTGTGTGTGTGTGTGTGTGTGTGTGTGTGTGTGTGTGTGTGTGTGTGTGTGTGTGTTTACCGATCCCTCCCTGAACCGTTAATTAAAATCCGTAACCATCAGATTAAATCAATACCATTCGGAAATAAGATGACGTAGATACTTTACGAAAAAAAAAGTAAAGTAAAAAACAAAACTATCATTCACTTTTATTCCCAGAGCACCGGGAGACTGACAAATCCGGACACACATTCACTTGAACGCGGTACTTGGCTCATCCGATAATGGGCCGAGTGAACGTCGCGCAAATATTGTCGCAAAATTTCACACACACACACACACCCACTCACCCACCCACTGCCCCAGTACCCCATCCATCCACCCACCAACACACACACACACACACATACCTGCATTTTTTCACTATTCTCTTCTCAGGTGAGGGGGAATAAATCTTCACCTGTGCGTTAAATGAAGACAAAGGGCCGGCAGGTGTGTCGACAGGTGTGTGAGGTGTGCAGGTGATTATCCCCCCTATCATTATCCGCAGGTGTTCCGTGGTTATTATGTTGGTGATGTGAGGGTGAAGGATGAAGGATTTGATGGAGTGGAGGAGGGCGAGGAAGACGGAGAGAGGGAGAGAGGGAGAGAGGGAGAGGCTACATTGTGTAAGGTACAAAGGATGACATTGTAAGTGTATAACCTAATTTTCATTTTATCATTATTGTTGTTATTTCTTATTATTTACATATGTAACTCTTTGTATTTAGGATTAATGGTGGCGTTTCTCTCTATGTACGACCTCTTCAAGTGATTTAGTCTGTCACAGCTTCCCTCTCTGCTGTTCTGTCACACGCAATGTACTCTACCGTCTCTTCAGTACACAGGAGCCGTTCCACACAGTCTTTGCTGGCATTTCAATCCGTGGAGTATGTGTAGAGAGCTACATTTGCCCCTCTAACGCAATACCTATACTGTGTCAAAAAATGTGTCTGCAGTGTTATTGGTGGGTGTTTAATAATTCTTGGTGTGTGTGTGTGTGTGTGTGTGTGTGTGTGTGTGTGTGTGTGTGTGTGTGTGTGTGTGTGTAATTCACTTCGGTCGCCTGCTGGTCACCCAGCCAGTCTTCCCCATTACGGAGCGAGCTCAGAGCTCATAGACCGATCTTCGGGTAGGACTGAGACCACATCAACACACAACACACACCAAGAAAGCGAGGCCACAACCTCTCGAGTTACATCCCGTACCTATTTACTGCTAGGTGAACACACCCCACACATTAAGAGGCTTGGCCATTTACCTCGCCGCTTACCGGGACTCGAACCCGGCCCTCTCGATTGTGAGTCGAGCGTGCTAACCACTACACTACGCGGTGTGTGTGTGTGTGTGTGTGTGCCTGTGCGTGCGGGCGCGTGCGTGTGTGTTTGTAAATGCACTATCACAGAATAATTATTGAAGCGTAAATCACGAAAATGTACTGTGTGTGTGTGTGTGTGTGTGTGTGTGTGTGTGTGTGTGTGTGTGTGTGTGTGTGTGTGTGTGTGTGTTGCCATACCAAGTTACGTATACATAACGTCTACACACACACACTCTCTCTCTCTCTCACTCTCTCTCTCACTCTCTCTCTCTCTCTCTCTCTCTCTCTCTCTCTCTCTCTCTCTCTCTCTCTCTCTCTCTCTCTCTCTCTCTCTCTCTCTCTCTCTCTCTCTCTCTCTCTCTCTCTCTCTCTCTCTCTCTCTCTCTCTCTCTCTCTCTCTCTCTCTCTCTCTCTCTCTCTCCACCTATTTTCAACCTTTGCCCTTTAAATTTCAACTGACGCTGTGCAAACCTCACTCCTTCACAGTAATTACCAGACACAATTAAGGCAACACACCAGCCCACATTTTCTCATGATATCATAATATTAAGTTGCCATTATTAGTAATCTGTTGTGCCTTTCACTAATACAGCGGACATTGTATAATAGGAACAGGATCAAAGGTTAATAATGAACTTGTCTTAATATGTACAAGTGCCTATTGAAATCATGGGAACACTGATTTGTCTTTTCAGTCATCTTTCATTCACACAGCAACGGTAAACACTCTAATTTGGACATATACCTAAGTTGCCATAACCAGTTACTACCTTTGACAGTCACCTTTCGCGCATACAGTAAGGGTAAACAGCTTCTAATTTGGACACATACCTAAGTTGCTATAACCAGTTACTACCTTTGACAGTCACTTTTCGCTCATACAGTAAGGGTAAACAGCCTGCTATAACCAGTTACTACCTTATCATCATACAGTCACCTTTCACTCGTACAGTAAGAGTAAACTACCTATTAAAATCATCTAAATCAACTTACCTTCTCAGTCATCTTTCGCTCATACAGTAACGGTAAACTGCCTCAATTTAGACATCTCCCTAAGTTACTCTAATATTTAAAGTTAGTATTCGTCAGGAAAGCCTCACCTTCTCTGTATGAGTGGTGAGGATGTTGGTCCCGAGACGCCAGGTAATATTAGCGGATGGCCTCGCACCTGCCGCCTGACACACCACCTGGTAGGCCCTTCCAGCGCTGAGGGCGTCGCGGCTACTCAGAAGGCGGACCCAGAGCGGCGAGACTGTGAAGGGGAAGAGAATTGCATGTCAGAAAAAACGTACCATGACGCTGGGCCCTCTATCGCGTGTTCCCAAGAGTGCTCGCCTCAGGAACTTGGACAGAAATAAGTTTAAAGTCCTCGAAAGGCAACGGAATTAACTCTCGAGGCTCAAAAGTTGCTATACTTCAACATTTTCAAGTAAATTTGGGTTTGGGGCTAAACTCTGGTTTGAAAAGAAGATTGTGGGGCTGGGGGAGATTCTAGGGAAGTCCGTATTGGGTGGGTGGGGAGAGGAAAGAGCTGGAAGACTAGCTAGTGGATGTGGTTGGAGATGCACACTGCGAGGGGAGAGAGGAGAAATACTAAGAAATATAGACAGTGGTTTGAGAAAAAGATTGTCATGAGAAGTAGACAAAGGTTGAATAAGTAGTTACTGTGGTGATCAAGAGAAGTGGCGCGTGTCTAAAGGCAGGTAGGGAGGAAAATGTGCTAGGATAGTTACTGCAGGTAGTTTTAAAGACTGTAGGCCCTGGAAAAAGAGACAGTCACTGGCAAAACAACTATAGTCTATAGGGAATAATAGGGAGTTAGGGTCACTAATTTTAGGGTTTGGTGTTCGTGTACCGCTGAATTGTTAACAGTGATGAGCGTGTTGGTCATTACATTGTGCTAAGTTCTCTCCTGTGTCAAGGGGAACTAGGTGAGCCGTGCTGGTTCAGAACGGTCGATATACACAACATACATGTCCATCTACGCTACACTCGTCTATGTTACACTAGTATCTGAGCTGCAACACATCAACCAAACATTCCACCTGCATGTTATCGCTGCCTGCTGCATGTCAGTCTACCAGCGCACAAAACACATCTGCATATTTGCCGCAGAAAACACACAAACCATCATTCGCTGCTGTTAATGTATCTACGAGCGTACAGAACACACCTGGGTATTTACACCACAAAACATACGTCACCTATCTGCCTGAGCAACTAAACACCCTAAAAATACCAGCCTATTTACACACGTTACAACAATCTACTACCTTTGCAAAACACACCTGCACTAATACACTACAAAACACGTGTTACCTGCCTGCTCGTGTCACAGAAGACGCCAAACACATCAACCATCCATGTTATCGTAACCTGCCATCTGTCTATCCGCCTCGCAGCGTAAAATACATGAACGTAAAGAATATCTCACACCCCCGCGCCTCAACTTGACCCCAGGCACGCCGTAACACCGCCCGTTTCGGCTGCACGTCCTCCCCTCCATATTCTGAAAACTCGATGCAAAACTTAGCCCAACAGGGTCGCTCGTGAACTGTGTGGTGTACCTCTGAATTTTCACGTGACGTTCATGTATATCTCACAGGACGAGATCTCAATGTACAATGCACCTGAACACATGCCTGACTATTTCACGGCTGATAGAGCGAGTTTCCGCCACAGAAGCTTGATAACTGGTGTGTATGAATGAGTGAATGACTGACTCGCTGGCTCCTGCTCCTGCTCCTGCTCCTGCTCCTGCTCCTCTGCCTCCCTCTCCCTCTCCATCCATGCAGCCGATCGTGAAATAAAATACTCACAAAAATGAAACTGCGAAACGGATGATGATGATAATGGTGGTGGTCGTGATATGTTGCTGGGGGGACATACGCGAGCCTCCCTCAGCCCATGCATCACGGAGGCCGCTGTGGTAGTGGTAGTGGTGGGTGATAAAATTCGAAGTATGTCACATCCCCGCGGGTCGAAGGGTAATTGAGGCGGAAAATTAATGAGTCCTCACTCCTGTAATTTAGTAATATAAGCGTCATAACTCAGATGGCAACAGCGGAGGTCCCTCACCGCCACCACGCCCCACTGCTGCAGTCTCGGCGTCTCCCTCACACCACCTACATAACCGAAGTTTCCTCGGCGATGCTAGAAATGAGTAGACGCGGCCATAATTTTTTCAATGTACCAGAGAGTGTGTGTGTGTGTGTGTGTGTGTGTGTGTTGGGAGAGGGGATAACTACCTTTACAATGAGGGAATCGCCCGTCTTGACTGGTTCGCTCCGCTTTACCACCCCACTCCAGTCCTACATACGAGAACATATTCGGAACCTATAGAGATTCAAGAGGACCTAACAACACTCGCTTGCAACTCGATATTTAAAGTTTATCTGTATGGGAAGGAAGGAAGGAAGGAAGGAAGGAAGGAAAAGAAAGGGAGGGAGACCAAGTAATATGATCATGAATAGAATGGGTTAAGAAATACTTTTATGAAAGGGAAAACTGGACAAGAACAACAGAAAGAGTTCAAAAGGTCCACTTAGTTGCCAGTCTCCGTGCAGGTTCGACAGAGTTAACCAAAAGAAAGCGATAAATGTGTTGAAACCTCCCTCCTAAACAAGTTCAGGTCATAGGAAGATGGAAATACAAATGCAGGAAGGGCAAGGAAGGCAAGGAAAGCAATGTATGGGGGAAAAATAGAGATGCATGTAGGGAAAGAAGGAAGAAAGGACGGAAGGAAGGAAGGAAGGAACGAAAACAAGTCAACGGCACAAAATAAAAGTACGCATGACCAGAAGGAATTTAAGGAACAAATTTATATACAGAAAAGGATAAAGGAAGAGAGAAAACAAAGGAATAAAGTCAGGAAGGCAGACAGGCAGGGAGGCAGGCAGGCAGGCAGGGAGGTAGGTATAGGCAGGCAGGGAGACAAGGAGGCAGGGAGACAGGGAGGCAGGGCGACAGACAGACAGGAAAACATGAAGAGAAGACACAAATTTATAGAGTGGAAAGAGAATCAGAACAGGCAGAGCGAGATGCGGCCACTCACAGGTCATGTCGAGGGTGACGCTGGTGACAAGCGGCGCCGTCATGTTGGTGTTGGCGGCGCGGCATGTCAGAGTGCGGTGCAGGTCTCGTCGAGTGAGCGCGGGGACCTCCAGCCTGTTCGCCACCAGGTCAGGAGTCACCACCTCCGCCACCACGTCCAGGTATGCCTCTCCCTCCAGCCACAGCACGGTTGGGGGCGGGGATCCTCCAGTGGCGCGGCAGGTGAGGCGAAGTGTCTCCCCCTCTGTGAAGGGCCCCACCACGCTGCGCGCCACCACCTCCTGCTCCGTGTACACTGCCAGGCGACGCGGCGGCACTGCGGGAAGAGGCAAGAGTTAGGTACATAATGGACTGAACCTCTAAGGGTCATTACATCTGTCACCTCTGTACTCACCTTCTCATGATCCTAAGACTTTGCTTCTTTTCACTATGTAGGAGTCTCGGTCATATGTCACTAGAAACCTAACAACTCTAAAAAAAACCTCGTATAATTTCAACTAAAGGCTTTTGAAAGTAGTGGAGGTGCAGACAGAAGTGTTTCAGAATATCGTTCCGGAACAATTGGTGCCAGAACGAACCCCACTCCCGAGCACCGCCTTCCCTCTTCTTCTTCTTCTTTTCTTCTTCTTTTCTTCTTTTCTTCTTCTTCTTTCTTCTTCTCTTTGTTTCTTCTTTTTCTTCTCCTTGTTTCTTCTTCTTCTTTTTCTTCTTTTTCTTCTTCTTCTTCTTCTTCTTCTTCTTCTTCTTCTTCTTCTTCTTCTTCTTCCTCTGACCTGTTTCACTTGATATCCCTTTGTAAGTCGTCACATCTTGTCTTCTAGCACTTATAGATCTTACCAATTTTGTTAAGTTTTGTTCTACCCACCTGGCACCCAACCCCACCTCACCTTCCTAATGAGGGTACGGACACACTGCACGCGATTCCCAGGGAGGGCAGAAGGTAGCGGAATGTCTAGCTGGTCAGAGACAAGAACACTGCCAACACATTTCTATTTCTCTAATTCTTCTCCAAATTTCCATCTTATTCAGCACGTAATTATGACAAGCAGCTCGGGTTCACACAGACAGCAACAGAAAACACCAGGTAACAAGACGAGACAGTGCGTGACAGCCTCTTGAGATCGTAATATTCGTAATTCTCGTGTGGATAATTTTCTCTAACCTTCCTCCTGGCCCTCCCGCCCTCCCATCACCTGTCACATTTCTGCACCCACCATTTAAACCATTATCCTGTTCCTCCTCCCTATCCCGCTGAAAATCTTCTGTTCTTATCACTATTTTGCCCTTATCACCCCTATAAGTTCTATTCTACCCTTGCTCCTTTCCTCCAGATTTCTATCGTCCCATTGCTCCCTGTCATTTCTCCCACAAGAGCCCCTTTCTGTCTCTATTCACCCTCAAAAGCTAAGTTCTGTCCATATCCCTTGCCTCAAAAACTCGGCCCTGTCCTTTGTTCCCCCTTCAAGCTGTAAGTTCTCTTCTGCTCCTCTCTCTCTCTCTCTCTCTCTCTCTCTCTCTCTCTCTCTCTCTCTCTCTGGGGTAAAATCAAGCTACATTAGGGGGCGGAAAAAAGTGTGAGACCAGCGACCCGACTCTCCCCGGATATTTTCCAGATAATTGTGAGGTAGTGGCAGGGACGTGGGGAGCGGGATGGGTCGGCGCCCCCCTTCACGAGGATATTAGGGCATAACCGAGCTCCTGCCACACGGGTTTTACTCCCCCACAATGCAAGGGAGCGGGAAACGAGTGAAGAATGGAGCAGCAAACAGAGGCTTATGGTTATGAGCAGATGATGCGAGGAGACAATAGCGAGAGGGATACGATGAGGGCTGTTAGGTGGTGGTGGTGGTGGTGGTGGTGGTGGTGGTGGCGGTGGTGGTGGCGGTGAGGAGAAGCAATAGGTGGAGGAAGAGGAGGAAATGAGGAAGATGCAATAAGTGGAAGAAGATGAGGAGATACTACTAGTGCTATTACTACGACTATTACAGCAACTACTACTACTGCTACTATTACTGCTACTGTTACTACTACTACTACTACTACTACTACTACTACTACTACTACTACTACTACTACTACTATTACTACTATTTCTACTTCTACTACTACTATTACTACTACTACTACTACGAAGTCCTCATCCTCCTCCTCTTTCCTACTACTACTACTACTACTACTACTACTACTACTACTACTACTACTACTACTACTACAAAACCACACCTCACCCAGCTGCTACAAACTACCACCACCACCACTACTACTACCATCTCCACTGCCACCATCACCACAGAACAGAACTCCTCCTCCTTTCCATCCTCCTCCTCTTCCTTTCCATCCTCCTCCTCCTCCTCCTCCTCGTCAGGGTGAAGAAGAGGAGGATATTAGGCCGTACCATTGCCAGGCGGGAAACAAATGCAACAAGACTATCAAGGAAGACATGTGGAGGGAGGGACGGTGGGGGTTGTGGGAGAGTCATTCATCATGTCAGGAGGAGGAGGAGGAGGAGGAGGAGGAGGAGGAGGAGGAAGAGACACCCATCCCCCGCATCCTATCCTCTATATCTCCCTCCTTACCTCCCCCAAGTGAAGGCTATTTTTTGAAACACTTCCCTAGGGTTTCAAAACATTATATTTTTTTTTCCCTCCATCTCCCCGTTTTCTGTTGGACGAAGCGGACAGATTATATGGAGAACTGAATAAAAAATGACGCAGAAAACGTGATGAAATGTGTGCGTGACCTACATTCACCATGGAGAGAGAGAGAAAAAAAAAAAAAATCGAGTTAAAATAAATAGAACAATGAAAAACACGTGGTATAAAGGTAGAATATAAATAACTGAATAGAAAAAAGTGAAGATGTGTTGATTATAAAGTCCTTCACGTCACTTTCTCCTTCTCTTTGTCATATTCGTTACTCCTCCTCCTCTTCCTCTTCTTTTCTTCATCATCATCATCATCATCATCATCTTCTTCTTCTATTATACTTGTTCTTGTTCTTGTTCTTGTTGTTCTTGTTCTTGTTCTTCTTCCCCCTCCTCCAACTCCTATTCCTCCTCCTCCTCCTCCTCCTCTTCAATATGGCGGGAGGTCAGAGGGATTAAACAATATATTTGAAGCAGTATTAATTAAAACGTATTCATGATCTTACTCTCCATTTATTATTTATTTGTAATTATGCAAATCTCAAACTAAATTACTTAGGCAGTGAGAAAATAATTACCCAATCGCCGTCTTAATTTCCTGCACTGTCATTATTATTATTATTATTATTATTATTATTATTATTATTATTATTATTATTTATTGTATCACTTCTGTTCCCTCTCTTATGAATAATTTCCTCTTCGCATTTTAGTTCTATTTTCTTTTACATTTTTGTCGTTATCTATTTCTATCTATTTTTCATTTATTAATTTTTATTCATTTATTTATCTATTTCTATTTATTTTCTATTTTATTTTCATTTCCTTCCTTTACTTTGTCATTACTTTTTCATTATTGCAGTTTTGTTTTGTTCTTATTTCTATTTATTTATTTCTATATTTCTATTTATTTACTTATTAATTTCTATTCATTTTCTATTTTCTTCTTTTACATTCTTGTCATTACTGTTCATTATTGCAATTGTCTTTCGTTTTTCTCATTGTCCTTCGTTTCGTGAATTCTGTTGCATACAATTTCGCTCATGCATATTATTAGTTTGCTGGGTTGCTAGCATTGTGTTCGTTCGTTTGTCTGTTTGCTTGTGAACGTCTCCCCTCCCCTCCGTCTCTCTCTCTCTCTCTCTCTCTCTCTCTCTCTCTCTCTCTCTCTCTCTCTCTCTCTGTGTGTGTGTGTGTGTGTGTGTGTCTGTGTGTGTGTTACTCTGTATATACTGTTTTCAACTGAAGAGAGAGAGAGAGAGAGAGAGAGAGAGAGAGAGAGAGAGAGAGAGAGAGAGAGAGAGAGAGAGAGAGAGACACTTACTCAATTCCTACCTGTACGTACATTCTTTTAAAGTCTTCAATTTTCTCAAAGGCGTCTCGAGTTACAATATATTCACGCGAGACTCCACAAAGTTCCGCTATATTTCAACCTTAATGTGAGTTCTCCTTGCGGCGGCGGCGGCTACGGGGTTAGCTGTGATGGTAGCGGCAGTGGTGGTGGTGGTAGCTGTGACCATGCATTACAGTCTGCCATCCTTACCGCCTCACCGTTACTGGGGCGCCACGGTGATGCTCAATGAATATGGATGAAGAGGTACGAATGGCGCTGAGAATTGAGCCATAAATCTAAGCAGGAGATGAAGTGTAAGAAGGTGAGGGAGGGAAGGGTGTGGATGAAGCGAGGCGAGAAGTGAACCAGAGTGAAGCATAGTGAAGCAAAGTGAATCAGCGTGAACCAGTGTGAACCGTACGTGTCTTGTTGGGGGTTAATTGTATGGGATATCTAGTAACATTTTAAAAGTTTGTTATTATTGATTTCATTTTCATTTATCTTATTTGTTATCATTTATTTATTTTTCACGTTTAAAAAAAAAGTCACAGATGTTATATTTTTCTCTATTTTCACGTTTTGACTAATGTTTCCCTTGTTTGTTTATGAATTTGTGGTCTATATCTATCTACCTATCAATCCATCTATCAGTCTATCTATTTAATCTGAGTTAGTGAGGGTGATGATAGTGGCAATGATCTTAACTGTATTATCCAACTTTTTTCCTTTCTTTCGTAATGCAATTTCTTTTAACCCCTTCAGAACCATGACGCATTTCCACATTCATTCTGCTTACTTTTTGGTGATTTAATACAGCTTCAGAAATTCATGTGGGGGATTAAAATAGTGAAGACTGTGGCTATTAATCTCCTGACCTCCATAGACCCTTCTTAATGTCAATAAAATCGTTTAATCGTACACAAATCTCAAATAAAAATGTGTCCCAGTACTGGAGAGGTTACATAACGTTCTAGAATAACACAGCTCCCGAGATAACAAGATAATGCACCTTTCTACTCTCAATATCTATCTGAAATGTGATTTTTCTACATTTTTGACTTAAGATAGGCCTACAAAATAATTTCCTACAGGCTTAGATCTAAATGGAGTACGAATTAACGGTTTTAGACTCCATAAATATTAGTCTATCCTTAATTTCTTTTTCTCATGGTGGGGATTCCGTTTTCTATATGAGCGATGCCTACTGTGTTGTTCATTCTAGGCTCGACCCCTTTCAATACTGAGATGCATTTTTACCATGATTTTTGGGTAAGGATAGACGATGCGGAGATGTGGCGGCGATTGTGGTGGTGTGGTGGTGAGAGTGGTGGTGTTGTGATTGTAGTAGTAGTAGTAGTAGTAGTAGTAGTAGTAGTAGTAAAAGGAAGGGTCTTTGGAGGTTAGAAAATTAATGGCCAAAGTCTACACTATTTTAATCCCTCTCATAAGTTTCTGAAGCTGTACAAAATCACCAAAACAAGGCATGGTACTGAAGGGGATAATACGATGTGGAATACGAATACACGTCCTCATGTTCCCTAAATACCTTATATCTTCTACATTAAGATTTTTGTAGAAGTGTAATTTACTTTTTGTAGGAAGAGAGGCTTATTCTGCTGTTTTCCTCTTATTCTGTAGGCTTGTTCTTGTACGGGATTTGAATTATGTAGGTTCGAGGCTCAGATTTGTCTGTCTTTTATTTATGTTAATTTTTTTTGTGCTTTTTTTATTATCTAATTTTCAGTGACGGGTAGGCCTAGTGTTTTTTCTTACTTTTAGGCTTATTTCTGTATGGAGTTTGAATTTAAATGGCTTCACACAGGAATTTGTCTACACTGAACAACTACATTTTATCGATTTATTATTATTATTTTTATTATTATTATTGTTATTATTATTATTATTATTATTATTATTATCATTAATTATTATTTTTTTCGTGGGGGGTTAGATTTAGTCAATGTTTTGTTTTGCTTCCACTTATCTTGCACAATTTGGATCTAATGTACGAGAATTGTATCCTTTAGGTATAATTTCTATGCAGTATGATTTAGGAGCATTAGTGAATTGATATCTTATACATAACAGATTTGCTTGCGACTAAAATCTTTCCTCTTTGCTTGTGACTAAAATTTTTCTTCTAAGTTTTCAAACGAATCCTAACACAACTGTACCTTATTGTTCAACCGCGTTTTAATTAGGAATAAGTTAACTACATGATTTCAGAAAGTCTTCCTTTATTACATAGACGAATCTTAAAATGTACTGTATCTTATTCTTCAGCCACGTTTTAACCCCTTCAGTACTGGGACGTTTTTTAACCTTAAGTTTTTGGTGTGATTAAAAGACTTTATTTATATTAGGTAAGGTCTGTGGAGATCAGAAGATTAGTGGCCACAGTCTTCACTATTTCAATCTCCCACATAAGTTTCTGAAGCTGTACAAAATCACCAAATAGGAAGCAGAATGAATATGGAAACGCGTCCTGGTACTAGAGGGGTTGATTAAGAATGAGTTTACCACAAGATTTCTGAACGTCTTGCTCTACTTCACAAAAGAATGCAAACACAACTGTATTGTATCTCATTTTTCAGTCACGTTTGAATGAAGGATAAATTAACTACATGATTTCTGAATGCCTTCCTCTATTTACCAATCCTAACCCCTTTAGTACTATGACGCGTGTTCATATTCATTCTGCTTACTATCTGGTGATCTTATACAGCTTCAGAAACTCATGTGGGGGGATAAGAGAGTGAAGACAGTGGCCATTAATCTTCTAAACCCCCATACACCCTTCCTAATGTCAATAAAATGGTCTAATCGTACACAAATCTCAAGGTGAAAAGGTGTCCCAGTATTGAAAGGGTTAATTAAAATGTACTATACCTTATTCTTTAGCCTCGTTTAAACTAAGGATGAATTAACTATATGATTTCAGAACGCCTTCCTCAAACAGATCCTAACTCAATTGTACCTTATTCCCCAAGCATATTTTTGAGTGAACCATAAACAACCTGCGTGAAACAAGGAAGGTATTAATGCCATATATCACAGGCTCTCACTACGATCTCAGAGGAGCAGCTAACTGTTAATCATACACAAACTTCAGCACACTCTCTGGCCTTGACTTAAACAACACGAACACACACTAATGAATATAAATAACTTGGTACATTGGATGAACGTCTAATGCATCATGAAACCACATCAGCAACTCAACATTCTGCAGATGAAATGAGAGAGGGAGAAAGTGAGAGCGAGAGCGAGAGAGAGAGAGAGAGAGAGAGAGAGAGAGAGAGAGAGAGAGAGAGAGAGAGAGAGTAAAAATTAATGGCTCCAGGAAGGAAAAATGATGACGGAGAGGCGAGGAAAGAAACCGCAAGAAAATGTAATTGATGCAGAGAGAGAGGGAATCGAGGGACACACAAGGGTAAGGAAGGAAGACAAAGAGAAGAAGGAAAGGTAGAAGATTCCACGCATAGGTAAAGACAGGAAGGTAGGAAGGAAGTGAGGAAAGAAGGAAGACTGACATGAACTAAAAAATAAAGTTAAATGAGGAAGAGAGAAGAGACGATGAATGAATTAATAAGAAAAATGACTGAATGAATGAATAAATGAAGGAAGTAGGAAAAGGAATAAGAAAAAAAATGTTAGAGAACAGTAACGAAAAGAAAGAAGGAAGAATAAGAATAACAGTAGGGAGAAGAGAAATAGGAGGCAGGAGGAGCAGGGAGGAGATTGTGAAGTAAGAAAAAAGAAGAAAGGAAGAGAAAGAATGATAACAAGAGGAAGGAAGGGAAGGAGGGACAAGAATGGTGATCTGAGACATAAAAATGAGAATGAATGTGAATGTGCAACGCTGGTGATCAATATTTCCTTTTCTCTTTTTGCTTTTAAGGGGAGAGCCGTCATTTGTAGCTCAGGTGAGGGGAAGGTGAGGGAAAGGAAAGGTGAGGGGAAGGTGAGGGAAAGGTGAGGAAAGGTGAAAAAAGATGAGTTAAGTTGAAAGAAAGGAAAGGGAAGGTGAGGGGAATGTGAGGGAAGGTGAGAGGAAAGTGAGGCAAGGTGAGGGAAGGTGAGGAAAGGTGAGATTAGGTAATGGAAGGTGAGGAAAGCTGAGAGAAGGTGAGAGGAAGGTGAGGGAAAGTAATGGGAAGTGAGGGGAAGGTGAGGGAAGGTGAGGGTAGATGAAGGAAGGTGAGCAAAGGTGAAGGAAAGTAAGAGAAGGTGAAGGACAGTGAGGGAAGGTGAAAAGAAAATGAATTAGGATGAAAAAGAAAAGGAGAAGTGAGAGAAGATGAGGGAAAGGTGAGGGAAAGGGAATGGAAAAGTGAGAGAAAGTGAGGGAAAGTGAGAGAAAGTGAATGGAAAAGTAGAGAAAGTAAGGGAAAAGTGAACGAAATGGAAGGGAAACTGAGAAAAAGTGAGGAGAAAGTGTGAGAAATAGAAGGGAAAACTGAGAGAAAGTGAGAGAAGCTGAGAGAAAGTGAATGGAAAAGTAGAGAAAGTGAGAGAAAAGTGAGAGAAAGTGAGAGAAAGTGATGGAAAAGTGAGAGAAATAGAAGGAAAAAGTGAAAGTGAAAGAAAATGAAAGTTAGTGAGTGAAGGTGAGAGAAAAGTGAGAAAAGGTAAAGCTTAGTTAATTAGTTAAGAGAAGGTGAAAGTGAATAGAGGTGACAGAAGGTAAGAGGTGAGAGAAAGAACACTACAAATTTATTCTTCTCTTATTATTTCATTTATTCCATCACTCTGTCCTTCATCCTTCATTTTTCATCTTTCCTCCTTCAGTATTTCATTTCCGTCGTTCTTCACTTTAACTTATTTCCTTCTCCTTCTCCTCTTTTTGCTTTTATTTCTGGTTGGGTTTCAAATTTTCATTTCAATTAATTCCTGGCTTGCATTTTTCTTCTTATATTTTTCTCGTGTTTTCATTTTTTTCATTTCCCTCTCCTGTACTCCTTCATCTTTTGCCTCTTCTCTTTCGTTATTCCTTGTTTTATTTCTAATCTTTTTTCTTTTGCGTGGGGTATTCATCTTTTGTTTTTAATTTATACCTTAGTCCTGCATTCTATTTTTTTTAACTCTCAATATTTCATCCTTTTCACTTTAGTTAACTTTCTCTCTCGTTCTCTTCCTTTTATTTCTTTCTAAAAATTCCTTTCCTTTTTTAATTTTTGTCTCCTCTTGTATATTTTTTCCTACATGCTATCGTTTTGTGGTTAAAAAAATGAGGTACTGTTTTTGTTCCTGTTCTTGTTGTTCTTCTTTCTCCTCCTCCTCCTCCTCGTCTTTCCTTTTTCTGTTTTTCTTTTTCCCCTCTTCTCTTAACTTCAACGTCTCTTCTATTTTCACTTCCTCACCTCGTTCTCCTTCTTTCCTTTCTATTTTTCTTCCCCTGCCGCGCTCCAAGGGCCTGCAATGCTTGGAAATCTCAACACAACCCTTCTAGGCCCACGATAAATTTCCTTCTGGCTCTGTGTCCCTCCTGGCCTGACCCCGAGGAGGCGGCATACGAGATCCAGCCAGTCTTCCTACCACCACCACCACCACTACCACCGAACCCAAACATCTACACTTTCACTGCTACCGTCCGTCATTTTTCGTCTACCCATTGCGAGTTCTCTATCTTTTTTCTTTCTCTACTTACTTCTCCGTTTTCTCTCGTCTAATGTGCAGTCTTTTTTTTGTGTTCTTTTTTATACCATGTGGGCTTTTCACGGGAATATATGGGCTAAAGGGGATACTTTTTTGGGTATCTTCTATCTCAAAGCCCACCCGCTAGGAAACCATTGCCCCGAGTGAGGAAGCCCAACCTACACTCGGACCGTGGACAGGATTCGAACCCGTGCGCTTGGAGACCCCTCGGACCCCAAAGCACGCATGGCTTCACTGTACCACGGCGGCTCCCTGTGTTCTAATGGTGTTCTAATTCAAAGTTTGTTTTCCTCCTCAAAGACACGTGTTTATGATAATGTGTCAGTACTTTTCATCTTACTTCTTCACTCCTACCCTCTTCTCGATCAGGTAAGTTCAGGAAGGCTAACTAGTATGTATATTTAACGCAATGTAATGTATTAATCATGAGTACTTATTAGAGATGGATAAATGATTCAGTGTTTCAGCCTCTCTCTCTCTCTCTCTCTCTCTCTCTCTCTCTCTCTCTCTCTCTCTCTCTCAAGCAATCTTTTCTCTTCAATTTACATGCTCCTCCCTTTCTCACTCCTCTCATGCTCCATACAATCTCTCTTTGCCCCTCCTCTCTCCTCTCCAAGTCCTTTCTCTCCCCATTCAACTAGTGCTCTCCCTACCAATATTTCCACTTCATCTACACTTCCCTGCGTTTCCTCACTCATCCTCTCCTTCCCCTATTCGTCTACTTCATTCTGTTCATCCCTTGCATCCTCTTCCTTCTCATCCTCTCTTCTTTCTCCTTCGTAAGAAAATTCTACGTTAAGATTTCGTTCCATCTCCGTATCATCAAATTGGCCGATGGTTCTTAATAAACCCAGAAGTGAATGATCGTTGTGTGCTAAAAAAAACTAAGAAAAGAAGAAAGAAAAATGCATTCCATCTCCGTATCATGAAATTGGCTGATGGTTCTTATTCATACACCCAGAAGTGAATGATCGTTGTGTGCTAAAAAAAAAAAAAAAAATAAAATAAAAAAGAAAAGTGTAAGAATAGAAAAAAATAACAAAAATCAAATTATTACATTTTTTCACTTCAATTCCTAACACATTTCTTTTTTTTTTCCTTTTCTTTCATTACAGTGACGAGGACTGAGGAGGAAGGAAAGGAAACGGTCATTTGTCTTGCTTTTTCCTTCCTTTTACAACATTTTTCTTTCCTTCATTACAGCTCTGAGAAGGAAAAAAATCTCCCATTCGCTACATGTTTTTTTTCCTTCTCAAACATTTTTTCTTTCTTCATTACAGCGACACGGAGAGAGAGAGAGACAGAGAGAGAGAGAGAGAGAGAGAGAGAGAGAGAGAGAGAGAGAGAGAGAGAGAGAAAACTACCACTCCCTCTAATTTTCCCTATTTCTTTTTACCTTTCCTTCATTACATCGTTGAAAAAAAGAAGAAAAAAAAAAACTCCCATTCGTTAATTTTTCCTTCTTTACTGCAACTTTCATTTTTTTTAATCCTTTGTTCGTTACACAGACGCGACAATCACAATCCACGCGGCGCCAGAAAAAAAAGGAAAAAAAAAGAAAGTAAAAAGAGGCAATAAGCTCTCTCTCTCTCTCTCTCTCTCTCTCTCTCTCTCTCTCTCTCTCTCTCCGGTCGTCACACGTGTTCGGAGTGACGCGCCCTGTTTTATATTGTCGTTTTTTTTTTTTTTTTTTTTTTTACGCGGTAGTTAGCAAGA
>NC_059274.1:2172500-2192500 GCF_017591435.1 Portunus trituberculatus
AGAAAATTAAATCTCTCTCTCTCTCTCTCTCTCTCTCTCTCTCTCTCTCTCTCTCTCTCTCTGTCAGCAATTTCCAGAGTCAAAAACTAATCCAGAATCCCGAAGTGGTACGCCAAATAATTTTTCCTCCGCGGCGAACTGTCACTGAGCTCATTATTTCCAAATACAAATAAATAAGTCAGCGACGAGAGAGAGAGAGAGAGAGAGAGAGAGAGAGAGAGCTTTAATCTTTATCACCAGAAAGGTTTACAAGTTTGAGATCATCTTGGCAACTCAACTTCAAGATCTCAGTTAATACCGCACTTTCTCTCTCTCTCTCTCTCTCTCTCTCTCTCTCTCTCTCTCTCTCTCTCTCGTCTATGTTTTAATTCTTGGTGTCTCATTCTCATTGCTATTTTCAAGGATAAGCTCCACAAGTTGCTCCAGTGTGCGTGACTTCCTCCCTTGTCAACACTTGTGTCTATGAATGTTAATGAAAGCCATTGAAATCCCTCTTTGTCCAGCTGTCAGTGTGTCTGATTATCTGTCACCACATCTAGGCATTCCGCTGTTTGTCTCTGTCTGCTTGTCTCCCTCAAACACGCACATAAATATATTTAAGAATTCCTGTCTGTTCTCGTCTGTCTGTCTGCGTGTGAGTTTGTTTGTCTGTGTCTCTCAAACATATGTACTCTTAAATATGTTAGATCTTTTAACTTTCTGCATGTCTGTTTGTGTGTGTGTCTGTATGTCTATCTGTCTGTCTACTTCAAACACGCACAAAAATATATTTGAGAATTTCCGTCTGTTATGCTCGGTCTGTCTGTGTGTGAGTTTGTTTCCCTCTCTCAAATATATACCTAAAAATGTGAAAATTCTTAACTGTCCGTGTGTCTGTTTGTGTGTCTGTCTTTCTGTCTGCCTCAAACACACACACAAACATATCTGAGAATTCCTGTTTGTTCTGCTCTGTCTGTCTGTGAGTTTGTTTGCCTTTCTGCCTCAGATATAAATATGTGAGAATTCTTAACTTTCTGCATGTTTGTTTGTGTGTATGTCTGTCTTTCTGTCTCTCTCAAATCCACACATACAAACATATCTGAAGATTCCTAATGTCTGTCTGTCTGTCTGTCTGTCTGTCTGTCTGTTTTTGTGTGATATTGTTTACCTGTCTTTTTTCAAATATACACTTAAAATATATGAAAATTCTCAACTTTTTGCATGTTTGTTTGTGTGTCTGTGTGTCTTTCTGTCTCCCTCAAACGCACACAAATATATCTAAAAATTCCTGTCTGTTCTGCTCTGTCTGTCTGTGTGTGAGTTTGTTTGTCTGTCTCCCTCAATTATATATCTAAAGAATGTGAAAATTCTGAACTTTTGCATGTCTGTTTGTGTGTGTCTGCCTATCTGTTTGTCTCCCTCAAATTCATGAATATTAGATTAGATTATACGTGTCACAAGAATGCAAAGGCTAAATAAGACATAGCGAGAACCATTTATATAACGGACCATATACAGATCACACGAACAACATTTACAATAACAGAAGACTCAATAAAACGCAACATGTAAAACAAAACACGCGAGACACACCAAAATAAAAACAAAAAAACTGACACATTTTTTCTCCTTTCCTTTCACAACGTTATAATAAAAGTATGTTGATAATCTCTATTTGTTTCCCTTTCCTTCGCTCTCCGCCGCAAGGGAACACAAATGCATTTATTCTTCTCCTGCACGAAAACTGACAGATCCGTCTCATAAAAATGTATATATGCATATTTATTCCCCATCCGTGTGACGTAACCAGACTTTGATAAGGGGTATTGCTTCATCTCTCTCTCTCTCTCTCTCTCTCTCTCTCTCTCTCTCTCTCTCTCTCTCTCTCTCATTGGCTTTATTAACAGCTGACTCTCTGCGTATGTTTCTTTTTCTTTCTCTTGCTACCATTCTTCTTGTCATCTCCATTTCCTGTTTCTCTGTCTTCATTTTTCTTTCTTCCTGTATTACATTTGTTTCCTTTGCTTTAGTAGCATTATACGTCTTCTGTTAATATGATTTTTCCCTCTGTTTATTTCTCTCTCTCTCTCTTTCTTCCGGTGTGTCTGTCAGTTTGTATATTTATCTACAAACATATTTCCACCTCTCAAATCATGCCTCTCCTCTTGTCTATCTGTCACTGACTTTTTCTACCTCGATTTTTCTTCTTTGCTATATTTCCTCTAACACATTTCTCCCTGTCTCCATTTAGCTGTCTTTCCAACTGTCGATCTATTTATACATCTGTCTGTGCGTCCACCTCTGTCTCTCTCTCTCTCGTCACCGTCAGTAGAGACACCAAACAGACGGACAGCCAAGCGAGAAGGTTGACGTCACACTGCCCAACACCTAAACGAGAGTCGACAGGTGTGATGGAGGGAGTGGTTACCTGGGTCATGCTCTCCTTCCTATCACTCTCCAGTATGATGCGCTGCCACTCGAGGAAAGGCGGACAGGTGTCAATGTACGTGGAGAGAGTGAGTATGTTGATGTTTTTAATTTGGTTGAAAGGAAGAGATGGAGCCAGAAATGTAAAAAAGTAATGGAGATTTTAAGATGTACAGCGCAGCGTAGAGGACTATTTGTGTTTGGTTTGTTGGTGAGTTAGTTAAAAAATAATAAAAGACAAGGAATAAAACAAAGCAGCCAAAATAATAAGTGAAAATAGAATTGGGAGCCTGTTTTTATGTGTTCTAGTGGCGAGTAAAGCACTGATTTTGCGTTTTTAATCTATACGAAAGGGAAATATTCAGTGAAAAGCATAGTAAAAGACAAGGAATGAAAGAAAGCATGTAGAAAATAAATGAATATAGAATAGGAACCATTTTCTGTAATAAAAATGAAAGAGGATAAAGATAAAATAAGAAGATAAAGGATAAAAAGAAATAACTGAAAAAAAAAAATCAAGAAAAAGTGGAGGACATTCAAAAGCAGAGACGAAATAAACTTTTCCATCATGTCTGAACGAAAAGGAAAGGCGGAAAAATACAGAGACAAGAATAAAACACGGGAAGATAAAGTGTGGCAGAAAATAACCACGCGAAAAAGAAGGAAACATGAACAAGACAAAACGTGGGAGAGAAAATTCCTTCTCGTTACTTGTATATGAAAGAAAAGAAAAGGAATGAGAAAAAAAAGAGAAAGAAAAGCACATGAGGGAAAATATTGGAGAAAATAATGGTGAATAATAACACAACTATCCTTCTACTTTGAAATAAAAAGAAAGGAAACATAAGAAAAAAGAATAGAATAAACAAAAGGAAATAGAGAGACGAGGCGGCAGAGGATGAAAAGAAGAAGTTGCATCTCTTTAAAAACACCATAAAGTGACTATTTTCTTTTATCAACATCCATTAAAACACTCTTTATACACAACTCCTTTACCGTACATTTTTAAATCTTCTTAAATTCACCTCTCTTTTATAAGGCCACAGAATACCTTTTTCACACCAAGCTAACCAGTGTACAACCCCTTAAAAACACCCTTAGACTCGATTGCGGAACTCAAACTCATTTCTTTTACCTTGAACTTCCTTAAAACTCCTTAAAACTCGTCCATCCCCTTAAAAATACTCATAAACTCCACTGCATCCCTTAACATCTACAGTGGTATGACTCATTTCTATATTCATTCTGCTTACTATCTGGCAATCTTATACAGCTTCAGAAACGCATGTGGGGGATTAAAAAAGTGAAGTTTCTGAACATTAATCTTCTGACCTCCGTAAACCCTTCCTAAAGTCAATAAAATCGTCTAATCATAGTCAGAACTCATGGTGAAAATGCGTTTCAATACTGAAGGAGTTAAACTAATTCCCTTCCCCTTGAATCCTCCTTAAAACTCCTTAAACTCGTTCACCCTCTTAAAAATACCCATAAACCCCATTGAAAACTCTTAAACTCAGGCCCTTCACCTTAAATTCTTTTAAAATCCCATGACGCATTTCCATATTCACTCTGCTTACTATTTGATGATTCTATACAGCTTCAGACACTTATGTGAGGGAATAAAATAGTAAAAACTGTGACCATTAACCCTCTGACCTCCACAAATTCTTCCTAATGTTAATAAAATGGTCTAATCGTACGGAAAACTCAAGATAAAAATACGTCCCAGTACTTAAGGAGCTAAACTAATTTTCTTCACCTTGAATCCCCTTTAAAACTTCTCAAACTCGCTCACCCTCTTTAAAATGCCCATAAGCTCTATTGAAACCTCTTAAACTCACCCTTTTACTTTAAATGCTCTTAAAATCCCTTAAGGCCTTTACTTATACGGCCACAGACACCCGTCAAAACCAGCCAGCAGTGCCCAGGCCGCAGCTCTCAACACTGGCGGTGGATTCATTAGAACGGAGACATAAAAGGAAGATAAATACAAAGGGACACTAAATATTGGAACAGAATATACATATTTCGAACCCTCTCCCAATAGAGTTCGTAGCTTAAAGCCGCATACATCCACACAGGGAACAGAGAGGCTGCCGACCACCCGCCCGCCTGCCTGACTGACTGACTGACTGACTGGTGGTGTAATCAAGCTGACCATTCGTCTCCCCGGCAGCAAATTCCAGCTGACAGCCACCACGACAGCGTTTAACCGATGGCTGACGCGACACGCAACAGCAGCAGCAGCAGCAGTAACAACAACACAAGCAGCAGTAGGTCTGATGTATGAGTTTTATCATCCTCTGTCTCTCTCTCTCTCTCTCTCTCTCTCTCTCTGTGTGTGTGTGTGTGTGTGTTTCTGCCTTTCTCTCCATATGTCTGTCTGTTTCTGTCTCTGAACGTCTGTCTATCATCAGCCCTCTCTCTCTCTCTCTCTCTCTCTCTCTCTCTCTCTCTCTCTCTCTCTCTCCACGCGTCCGCACTGTTTCTGAAATTCATGCAAAACTTGTTCAGATGCAATTGCCCAACGCGCCGTCCCTCCGACCTATTTTCCTCAGTTATATTTCCCTTTATTTCCCTTTATTACAGCGCATGGCAAGAGAAACAACACACGCAGGGCGGCCAGACGCTTCCCCATTGCAGCTAAGGGAGTTAGTGTGTGTGTGTGTGTGTGTGTGTGTGAGGAAGGAGTGAGAGAGAGAGAAGTGTTCGTGTAAGGTCATGAATAGTGGTAATGATGTTGCGTCTTAGAGTGGCTTGAGTAAGATGAATAAGATGAATTAATAAAGAAGTAGACACACACACACACACACACACACACACACACACACACACACACACACACACACACACACACACACACACACACACAGTCATGTACACAAAGACGAGGAAAAGTGAGTTAACAACGGGACACTTGTTTTATTTCTTTTTACTTTTTACTTTTAGCATTTTCTGTTTACTGTTTTTCATCTCTCTCTCTTTCTCTCTCTCTCTCTCTCTCTCTCTCTCTCTCTCTCTCTCTCTCTCTCTCTCTCTCATGGGTACTCGTTGCATTTTTTATTCTATTTCCTTGTTTGTTTATTTACCTTTGTTTCTTTTGCCTCTGTCTGTTTATGTTCCTGTTTTTATACCATCTCTCTCTCTCTCTCTCTCTCTCTCTCTCTCTCTCTCTCTCTCTCTCTCTCTCTCTCTCTCTCTCTCTCTGTCTCTCTCTCTCTCTCTTACATGGAAGCCGTAATGAAGGAACCCTTTTTATTCTTCAGCCTCAAAAACGATAAGCGAGTGAGTGCGAGGCGACCTTGGAGAAAAAAAAACAAAAGGAAAAAAAAGAGAGAAAAAGGCCCGCGGGTCGTAGAGAAGTTGTGTGCGGAGCGAGGAAAATAAATGTCGGATTAAAAGTTCATTAAAACCTTTACTTCGTCGTCTTGGGCTTTGAAATATCCGTAAATCTGTTTTGAGCTTGTGCACTGGAAAAAGGCGTCATGTGTGTGTGTGTGTGTGTGTGTGTGTGTGTGTGTGTGTGTGTGTGTGTGTGTGTGTGTGTGTGTGTGTGTGTGTGTGTGTTTGGGACGAGGAAGGCAAATGCAGAACAACCTAAATAAATTCCTATCAAACTTTACACATTTTTCTCTCGGCTTCCAACAAGATTAAGCTAAATACTTCTTGGGAAAACTTGGCAAATTCTTTTTCATAATAATGAATGAAGCGCGCGTGAAAACGAGAGCGTGTTTTCAATCATCAATCACGTTTGGCACTTGTGAACCACTTTTTTCGTCTCTCCTCCTAAAATGTTTCCTTTGACAAAGTTAATAGGAAACTAAATTATTTCATCGACATCATTCCTTTTTTTGAAAACCAATAACTGGTGCCGCCGTGGTACAGTGGAACCATGCGTGCTTTGGGGTCCGAGGGGTCTCCAAGCGCACGGGTTCGAATCCTGACCATGGTCCGAGTGTAAGTGGGGCTTCTTCACTCGGGGCAACAGTTTCCTAGCGGGTGGGCTTTGAGATAGGAGGTACCCCAAAAAGTATCCCCTTTATCCCATAAATTCCCGTGAAAAACCCATATGGTATAAATAAAGAAAAAACAAAAACAAAACTCAATCAGAACAAATCATACTTTCCTGCATTAAACACAAATCAAATCAAATAACAAGTAGCAAATTAGTAAAAAAAACAAACTATTGCTTCGTAAAAATAATAATGAAGTTAAAACAGCAACAATTCCTTCTTTCTTATGCGTAATGAAGACACATTTGAGCCTCGCCTCCCTGCACATGTCACAGGCGGGGAAGACCAACAATAACCCCCATTCATTGTGCTTAAAACTCCACATTAACTTTTGCTCCGCGTGAATACATTTTATGGTGAAATTTTCCCATTCTATTCATCCTCCCAGTACAGTTTTAGCGGGCTCAGAATTTACTCATATTTACCGAGCAGAAGGAAATTATTTGCGAGACACACGACGCAGAAAATTAAATGCACACTTTAAGAATTCATAACACCTTCGTGAGTTTTCAGCGCGATTCCAGCCTGGCCAGACGTGCGCCGCGCTATTCTGGGCCAGAGAAGGTCATGGTTTAGGGTCAGTGCATTCAAATATATGTAGTACAGTATTGTGTGGAAATGCTCTCATACATACATACAATTACTACTACTACTACTACTACTACTACTACTACTACTACTACTACTACTACTACTACTACTACTACTATTACTACTATTACTACTACAACAACTGCAACAACAGCTACTATTACAACAACTACTACTACACTTACTACCACTACTACTACTACCACTACTACTACTACTACTACTACTACTACTACTACTACTACTACTACTACTACTACTACTACTACTTCCACTAAAATTGATAATAACAATATTCCTACAACTAGTACAACCACTGCTCCTACTTGTACTTCTCGTCGTCTTATTTTTTCTCCTCCACCTCCAGCACCTCCACCTCCACCTCCACCAACACCTCCACCTCCTCCTCCTCCTCCTACTACTACTCCTACTACTACTACTACCAATCCAAATAATTCTCTTACTTTTCTTCCTCTTCTTATCCTCCTTCGTCCTCAAATTCCCCCAGGTAACCTTTCTCATTACCAATCTAATTAGTACCTGGGGCGCGTAACTTACCTGTACACGGGTTTGTGGGTGCCAGTTTTGTACCACAGGACCAGAAGAACACGGTCACGGGGCAGGGGCGAGGTCAGATTGCAGGGGAGGTCAGCACGGCCCCCAACACCCGCCGTGACAGGAACAGTTGGACCTGGAAAGAGAGAGAGAGAGAGATATAAGGTCAGGTGGAAAGAGAAACATTGAATAAAAGACTGGTTGATAGGAAGAGGCTGGAGGAAGGCTTGGCTCGGCTTGGCTTGGCTTGGCTTGGCTTGGCTCGGCTTGGCTCGGCTCGGCTTGGCTCGGCTTGGTTTGGTTTGGTTTGGCTTCACTGGTGTTTCCGTGTCGTGTGTGTGTGTGTGTGTGTGTGTGTGTGTGTGTGTGTGTGTGTGTGTGTGTGTGTGTGTGTGTGTGTGTGTGAACTTCCTGTGTACGTGTTATAAATTGCAATGAATTGTGTATATGTAATTGAAACTGTGGTCAATAAACTATATGCCTATCTATGAGAGAGAGAGAGAGAGAGAGAGAGAGAGAGAGAGAGAGAGAGAGAGAGAGAGAGAGAGAGAGAGAGAGAGAGAGAGAGAGAGAGAGACGAACGCTCCAGCTCTATTTCTGTCAATGGCCAACGGTTTATTCAGGCTTTTCCAATAAGTTTAGCTCGCCGAGACGCGGGGACTTCACGCATCACTCGCTCGACTTCCTGGTCTGCCCCGCCCCGCTCCGCCCCGCCCGCCAAGGCCAGCCGGGGCGGGGCGAGGATGGCAGGCAGAAGAATGGGACAGAAAGAAAGGGAGAAAGGAGGAGGGAAAAACGTGAGGCTCTCCACGTAATTCAGCACAGAGCAAAAACGTCCACCGGGAACCTGATGGGACTTTGCAAGAGGCCTGGACCAGCAGACGCCATCACCTCTTTTAGGCCGCCAAACTGGGATCGGAACCCATTTTTTTAGGCCTGTGAACAGATCTAGAACCACTGTAAGGGGATCTGAACCCCTCAGGCATGCAGGGGAACCTTATGAGAGCAAGGAAGAGGATTAGGTTGTGTAGAGGCTGTGTTTCCCCGGGTGGTGGCTGGTATCAAGTGGTGCTATCAAGACAAGGACCCTTCCAGGCACTCCTCAGGCCGTCCCGCTGGTGAAGGAGGCTCAGGCAGTGCTTGAGGTAGGGCTCGGGAGAAGGAAGGACCCTCTTCTTCAGCTGAACTCGTGTGAAACCAGACTCGAAAGTTTCTTATTCAGAGCAAAATTCCCGCCCCACCCCGACATCCACGGTTCAGCCAGCCGGACCTTCCTGCCGCGGCTCAGAGGGTATATTTCTGCCTTTCCATGTCTGCCTTAGGACACGTGCTCCCCCCGACGCTCTTCTGACGTCTCAAAGTGATGCAAGGGAAAAATATCATTCACTTTTATTTTTTTTGAGCAATTAAATGAAAATGAGAAGGTGGAGCAATTTGGAAAGTTGACAGGAGAGTGGAGGCGTGCAGTGAGGCGCGGGGCGTGTCTTCCTTAAGTGATGTCTGGCTTTTTGTTCTTCTTTCCCTCCTCCTTTCTTTCCTTTCTTTCCCTTCCGGTCCGCGCACACGACGGCGAGGAATAAGTGACGGGAGACATGAAGCAAAATTGTGCACATTGATTCCTCAAGGGCCTTTACCTTTTATAAATTTTCCATTCCCTCTTTACTCTCTCTCGCTCCTTCTCTCCGTCCACCCCTCCTCCACACTGCCTGCCTTCCTTCCCCACTCTTTCTCCCTGTGGTTATTTGCGAGAATAGGAAGCTTTCAGTCTTCACAGAGCTTCGTTTTACTCCCTTCCTGTCTCCCTCCTTCTCCTTCCCTTCTCTCTTATCCAAGTTCTCAGTTTTCCTTGCATCTTCGTGTTTTCATGGCTGCCTTTCCACCCTTACTCTGGTTTCTATTGTTCCTCTCCTTCCTTCCCTTCTCTATTTCTCGGCATTTTTCCTTTCTCTCTCTCTTCCCTTTGGTTTCCATGCAACTTCCTTCCTTCTCCTTTTCTTCATATTCCTTTGATCTTGAAGTCTTCTCTCTCTCTCTCTCTCTCTCTCTCTCTCTCTCTCTCTCTCTCTCTCTCTCCTTCTTTCCTCGTTGATGTTTTCCTTCGTTTCCTCTTTCTCTTTTGTCCTCCGTTTGTCATATTTCCCTTTGTTTCTCATATTTCTTTTACCACCATCTTTATTTTGTCAAGTTGTTGATCTCTCTCTCTCTCTCTCTCTCTCTCTCTCTCTCTCTCTCTCTCTCTCTCTCTCTCTCTCTCTCTCTCTCTCTCTCTCTCTCTCTCTCTCTCTCTCTCTCTCTCTCTCTCTCTCTCTCCTTCCTTTCTTCCTTCACTTCCTCCTCCGTTAATCCTATCTGCTACTAATTCTCATTCAAGGACGATAATTTTCCAATCTACACCTTTACTGTTTCTCCTCATCTCGTTTCTCTCTCTCTCTCTCTCTCTCTCTCTCTCTCTCTCTCTCTCTCTCTCTCTCTCTCTCTCTGTCACTTTCATTACATTTCCCATATTTCTATTCTCACTCCTCGTTCCTCAGTGTCTTCCTCATGCCTTCCTACTTCTTCATTTCATTCTCAGAGACTTCATTTCCCTCCCCACGTCACTGGCACCTTGCACTCTCTCGCCCATGGAGATGAATTTCACAGGGTAGTATTTAGAATCCCTTTGGTCTCTCCCCACTACCAATTTCAAAGGCCATAGAGACGATTAGCCGGGTTCCCAAGACTGTTTCTGCAATTGAGAGTGTAGAAATCATGTTAATCTGTCACCGGAAACTTAGAAATGCTTTTGATAACGTGTGTAACCTTAACTAGGGGTTTTTAAAGGTAGTGAAGGTGAGTCGTGGATGTTTCAAAGTATGGTTCACTGATACACAGAAACTCACGAATCCCTTATAAGCGCCGTCCACCCTCGCCACCCCTCACTATATTCGAAGCCCTCTCAGTACCCAGTAAAAGCCAATATGATCCCTATATACCTCCCCTTTGGCCCCATCACTCCATTAGCCATACGGAGGGGGACGCTTTCATCTCAATATCCCTTCTGCCCCTTCCCGTCTCCTCTTTCTAAAACATCGAATAGGTTCCTCTCTGGCTCTCCCCCTTTCTGGTCTCATAACTCCATTTGTGAAGCCAGTACTAAGGGTAAAAATGGGCCAAAGGGAAAAAGGGTGGTAATGGTTACTCTCTGTTGCACTTAGATAAGGGAGCCACTTTTCTTTTCTCAGCCGTAAATGAAATGAAAATATTGCAGTGATCTCTATTAGGTAAGTTTCCCCTCCCTTTACTCCGTTTTCTGTTAATGATAATTGATGAAGGTGAGGAAAGGCGAGTAGGTAATGCTGTTATTGGTGTAAATGGTTTTGTTAATGCTACGACTACTACTACTACTACTACTACTACTACTACTACTACTACTACTACTACTGCTACTTCTACTTCTATTACTACTTCTATTACTACTACTACTACTACTACTGCTGCTACTACTACTACTACAAGAAATCCGGTTCAAGGTTTAACTCTGACCTTCGTGGGGTAGGATTAGGATACAGGACACCACCACCACCACCACCACCACCACCACTGCCTGACAATGGCGGTCCAGATCTGACTCAGCACTTCAACCTTCGCTCTTTCTTTTTCTTTCTTTTTTTTTTTCCTCTCCTTTTAATTTCAAGTCTTCCTGAGCTGTGTGTGGATCCTGCTAAGCCACCACTGCCTTGAAACCTTTAATTTTCCTCCTTTCTTTAAGTTCTTTATATCTTTTTCCTCAGTTCTCTCCGCCTTTTAATTCTTTCTCTGCAACATTTCATCACTATTTGAATTGTTCTTTATTTCCTTCACTAATTTTGTTCTTCTGACTTCTCATTTCCTCTCGCCAACTTTATTCTAATGTCTTTTTTTTCTGAATGTTTATACTTTATTGTCAGTGAGAGACCAGAATGTGTTGATGTGAATATTTCCTTCTTTTTTCTGTTTTCAATGTCTTTTTGTCTACATGCGGTAACGAATATGTCTTTTTTTTTTTTTCGTACATTATGATAAAAATTTCTTCAACCACTTTTGTTTCGTCTATTTAAGAAAAGGGTGAAATCCTCCTTTTTCCGTATATTTTTTCCGTCTCATTACTCTTATCACATGCTTTTTCTTCTTTCTCTTTCTCTCATCCCTATTTCTTCACCTCTCTAACATAAGAGTCAACCAGTACTCTCAAATAATTCATTCCTTTCTTTGATAAACTCTGGAACTCTCTACCTGCTTTTATACTTCCATCTACCAATTAGGCCTACCTGAACTCAATTAAGTAATATATCTCATTTTTTTGGCTAACTCTCTTGGCCTTGATCAGGGACTAGCATGTAACTGGACCTTTGTGTTTAATTTTTTTGTTGCCCTTGGACAGTTTCCCTCTTACATAAAAAAAAATAAAAGAGAAAATACAGCGATTTCAAGTCACAAATTCACAAAGCCACTCACGTTTCCTCTTCCCGTCACAAACACACGATCCACAGAACAGATGAACGCACCAGCTGTTATCATCCTCATCACGTGCCTTGACAAATGAAACAATGTCCAATCACAGAGTCATTCCCGTTTGCTCTGCCCCTCTCAAACACACCGGGCACAGAGCAGAGGCAGGATGTATTATTGAGAGCTGAATGTATCTGCTTTATCATACAGTAATCTCCTCACTCCCGCATCACTCCCGTGGCTAAATCCTGCATGCCGATAATAACACGCTGCAAAATTTAAAACCTTGCATGAGGCTTGAATTTATGACGGCAAATACTTTACAAAGGCGTAATGGTTCGGTGTTTTTCCAAATACACAGCGAGTTTCATTGGCTGGTGATGGTTATTTGTGTACATCACGATTTAATACCGAGTGTGTTTCCATAATATCGAGTCCATTTATACAGAGACCTTCCGCCACCCACGAGTATAATTGGCCACTGCCGTTATTTAATTCCATAAAGTGTATTTTGCAGTATATATATGTATATATATATTAATTCATTCAGCCCGACATTCATACAAACATTGCTATTTCATTTCCTATTGATGACGTGGAAATAAACGATAAATTTACGTATTCGGCTAAACGTGACTTGGTTCTCGTGTGTGTGTGTGTGTGTGTGTGTGTGTGTGTGTGTGTGTGTGTGTGTGTGTGTGTGTGTGTGTGTGTGTGTGTGAAGTGACCCAGAATGGCATTGCACAGTACTTAATTCCCTCATGACCTCGATTCCAATGGCGTCAGGATTTAGTTGGTCAATTTTATGCTCCATGACTTATAAGGCGCATCATCACCATCGTCACCTGCATCACCATCGCTTCGCACTATTCCCACGCGTCATTCAATTTCTACAAGTCAGAAAAAGGAGAAAAAAAGAGAAAAAGAAAGGATTCATAAATTTACTCGTCTTTTTCCAGGCTATCGATAAGGCGAAATTCCAATTATTACTGGTCAAGGAGAAATTTATTTGATTCCTTCTTCCTTTCCTCGCCCTCCTCCTCCTCCTCCTCCTCCTCCTCTTCCTTTTATCCAGTTTCATCGCATATTTCTCCTCCTTTTCTCCTTTTCCTTCCGTTTCACTCAATACCTCCCTTCTTTATACATGTCTCCTCCTCCTCCTGCTCCTCCTTTTCTATCTCCGCCTCCTCCTCTTCCTTTTATCTTTTCTCATCGCATATTTCTCCTCCTTTCCTCCTTTTCCTTCCCTTTCACTCAATACCTCCCTTCTTTATACGTATCTCCTCCTCCTCCTCCTCCTCCTCCTGCTCCTCCTCCTTCTCCTTTTCTATCTCCGCCTTTCCCTGTCTCGTCCTGCCCCGCCTCGCCCCGTCCCGTCCCGCCCAGCCCCGGCGCGGCCCACCCAGTTCTCTCCATCTACGTTGTCAGGATTTTGTTTTATCGTGTAATCTGGAGAGTGAGGCTGTGGGATGTCAGTTCTCATCCTTCCATTGTCAGCCGCGAGGAGGAGGAGGAGGAGGAGGAGGAGGAGGAGGAGGAGGAGAGGAAGGGCGAGAACTACACAGATGACATAAAAGTAGTGGTGGTTTTGAAAATTTGATGGTCTGAGAAAGGAGAAGAAAACCAGGAGATAGAAAACTAGAGAGGAAAAACAACACAAAAACAAGAAGGAAATGAGTGAAAGGAATAAAAACGCAAACAAATCACGTTATAATGAATGATGAATGATAATGAATAAGGAAATACAAATTACTCTTTTTATACATGTGAGTAAATGCGCCAATGAATAAGTGAGTGAGTGAATGTACGAGAGAGAGAGACACTAATGAATGAATGAGAAACGGAGTGAATAAATGAGACGAGGTGTGTGGCAGACGTTTATAAATGAAGGAACGGCTTGAATAAGTGACTAAGTGTACAAGTGAATGAATAAGTGAAGGTACAGCGGTTAATGACTATGGTGAATCATTCTGTATTACCAAGAAGGAGTGTGAATAAAGTAAATGAATGGGTGAGTAAGGGAATGATTAACGTGTGTATGTATTGATTAAACATTTAGCTTGAAGTTGAATGAAGATACTGATAAATACGTGAATAAAAATAATAGAAAAGATGAAAATGTAAAAAAAATGATTATTACTCCTACTACAATAACAAAAACAACAACAAAAACAACAAAAACAGCAAAAAAACTAATACCATCACCACCACCACCACTACTACTACTACCACTACTACTACTACCACTACTTCTATTGCTACTAAGTTATTACCGAAGTTTCTGATGCATTATACAACTTTTCCTCACCACTTTGTTCATCTGCTTTGTGTTCTTTGATTACTTAACCTCATTACGAAGACAATTACTTTAAATTACATGGGTGTGTGTTTTTCCCCGACGGTGCTCTGAGAACTTTCCACCATCCATCTTTCCTTGTATCTACTCTCCTCTCTCCCTCCCCCGTCTCTCTCTCTTAGTACCTCATTTCAGTCTCCTTTTCCTTCTCTCCCTATCCGAAAACTCCTCTTCTGCTTCTTCCTCTTACTAGTCCTCTTCATATCGCGTCTCCTCTTCACCTCTCTCCCTTTCCTCCCTCTCGTCCCTCCCTCCAAAACGAAAGTTGTGTGAGGTGACCCATAAATTGCTCTCACCACCGACCAATTTCCGAGCAGTCAGTTTGGGAGAGGGAGAGGAGAGGGAGAGGGAGATGGAGGGGAGGAGAGGCGAAGAGGGAATGATGGGAGAGGTGAAACGGAGGTGGAGGGAGGATGTGAGAGGAAAGAAAAAGAAAAGAGGGAAAAATTGTAAAGGGAAGAGGAAGTAGAGGAAGAGAAAAACGAGAAGAACGAAAAGATGAAGGAAAGGATGAGAGAAAGAGCGAAAGATGGAAGAATGAATAGAAACAGGAAGGGAGACGAGGAGTTTTGCAGAGAGAGAGAGAGAGAGAGAGAGAGAGAGAGAGAGAGAGAGAGAGAGAGAGAGAGAGAGAGAGAGAGAGAGAGAGAATAACATAATTTCAATCACATCTAGTTTACTTTCAATCTGGCGTGATGGCGAAGGAAGAAGTCACACCAAAACTAAAGCCCATATTTTGAAACGTTTTGCTCTCTCACCATCACTACTTCCCAAGGGCGCTAGTTGAAGATACTCATTGTTTTAAGGGTGTTTTATTTATGGTTTTGGAGATCAATTGACCATATTTCTAGTTTATGAAAAGGAGAAACTGCCTTGAAATCTCGAATAGTCATCTCTGTGGCTTTGGAAAATTGTCATGGTGAGAGAGGAGGGCGTTTCTGAATATGACAGCTAGCCTCATGCCACACTACATGACGTCCGCTACTAACCGTGAAATGCACACAACCCAAACTAGGTCGTAACGCGCCTGAAGGAAGAGAAGAAGAGAAGGAAATTACAGCTTATTTTCTCCTCTTCCTCTCAAAACCACGTGTCCATCAGCCTGTCCACTGCCCGTCTATATCCCGCGTCAGCTTCCCTCGTAACCCGCTTCACCTTCATTGTACATTCCAACCTCGTTTCTCATGCTTGTTTATGCCCCTTTCGGCTGTCCGTCTGTCTGTTTGTCTTTCATCTCGGTGGCTCTCCTTGCCCACCCAGAAGGAAACGATAAGAAAATTCTGACGTGTTTTTTTTTTAAAGGTTTTTTGATTTTTTATGCATTTTTATCTGTGGTGTTTATTTGATTCATTTTTTGAGGGAGTGGATGGTCTAGAATGTTAGTGTTTGTCTCTCTCTCTCTCTCTCTCTCTCTCTCTCTCTCTCTCTCTCTCTCTCTCTCTCTCTAATTTTCCTCTTTTCTCTTTCCTTATTTATTTTCTTCTTTCCCATATGTAAGTCAAACGAGAGAGAGAGAGAGAGAGAGAGAGAGAGAGAGAGAGAGAGAGAGAGAGAGAGAGATAATTGAATGATGAATAGAAGTGGGAGGAACGACGAAGAGGATAAAGGAAGAGGAGGAAGGTGGGGAGATAACGTGGGACAGATAAGGAACCCCGTCTCTCTCTCTCTCTCTCTCTCTCTCTCTCTCTCTCTCTCTCTCTCTCTCTCTCTCTCTCTCTCTCATTTACTTGCTATTCATCCATTCCTCTCGCTTCATTTCCTCTCTCTCTCTCTCTCTCTCTCTCTCTCTCCTTTCTCCACCTCCTTTACTCCTTCCCTCCTTCCTTTCTCTACTTTCACTTATCTATTTCTCTCCTATCTATCCTTTATCACCTACTACGTTTTCCTTCTATCCTTTCCCTCTCACCTCTTCGTTGTTATCTAAGCTTTATATACTCTCTCTCTCTCTCTCTCTCTCTCTCTCTCTCTCTCTCTCTCTCTCTCTCTCTCTCTCTCTCATCTACATCCCTACCTCACCTTTACTTTAACATCTCATCTTCTCCCGGCCTCTCTCTCTCTCTCTCTCTCTCTCTCTCTCTCTCTCTCTCTCTCTCTCTCTCTCTCTCTCTCCCTCGCTTAATCCACAGCCCCAGAATTTCACTCTGAGGGGTACACCAGCTCCGTTTAGCCTGAAAGCCCTTGTCTAATACACAAAGCTAGCTAACTATCTCACTTGACTGCCTTAAACACAGTGCATTATTTATATACACATTTGTACCGGTGTTTAAAAGCTCTGATGTGGAGTTATATAGGTGCTGAAAGATGTTACTCGTGCTGAATGGTTGAGAATTGTGTGTTGTTTTGGGTGCACTGTTGAATTTTTTTTTTTTTTTTTTGTGTGTGTGTGTGTGTGTGTTTAAATGGTTTTATGTTTATTGAAGTATATGGAAATTCTGTTAAATGTAAGAGGGTGATTTTGATGGTAGCGAAAATAGTCGTAATGTTAATAAGATTGATATTACTATTACTACTACTACTACTACTACTACTACTACTATTACTATCTGAGCTGACTTGATGTGTGAGTAAAGTTTATGGTGACCTTCATTTTTTTTTATACTTTTTTCTTTATCTTTTATTAGTGTAAGTAATGAAATGAGAAACGTAATCTTTATTTTCCCTTTTTTTTTTTTTTTCATTATCCTTCCTTCTTTTACACAAATTTTGCTTCACCTTACCCTAAATTAACTAAGCTTCTCACGACACTCATCCAGTTAAAGCAGCCCTCTCTCTCTCTCTCTCTCTCTCTCTCTTTGTGAGGTGAATTAATGTTTTTAGTCAACTTTCTTTTGCGGTTCGTATCGCTATATTTACGTTTCTCTCTCTCTCTCTCTCTCTCTCTCTCTCTCTCTCTCTCTCTCTCTCTCTCTCTCTCTCAAGTACGAACGCAATTTCATGTTTTTTGTCTATTTTATTTTTCCAGTTCGTATCTCTACATTTACGTCTCTCTCTCTCTCTCTCTCTCTCTCTCTCTCTCTCTCTCTCTCTCTCTCTCTCTCAAGTACGCACACATAATCACGCAACTTAACGTACGTAATCAAATCATGAAAATACAGAACACACTGGAGCATAACGACAAAGGAAACATTTCGTGTCCCTCGTGTGTGGAAAAATGTGCCGATAATTTGCCGGGAAACACGCGAGGGTGGACGGGAAGAGGTGGATGGTGGGTTAGTTGTGGCGTTGGTTTCTGCCTCACACCCGTTACCGATATAGTGCCTCCTCCTCCTCCTCCTCCTCCTCCTACTGGTGGTGTTGTAACGAGTAGTGACCAAATCAGCCGTCACAGTTGCAATTTGTACGCTGCGACGCCTTCACACATGCCAATATGCGCCAATTTATACGCAGCACCGCACACGCTACGCCACGCCACGCCAGCAGTCAGTTCCGTCACATGTTAAATTCCTCTCGATCTTCTTTCTTCTTTCTTTCCTCCGATCGGCGTTGTGTGGTTCCTGTTACTGGTATTTGTTCCTGTGTGCGTGTCAATGAGTTAGTGTTGTTTTTCTTGCCTAGCGTTGTTGTTCTTCGTCTTGTTGTAATTCATGCTGGTTTTGTTGTTCTCGTTCTTCGTTTTCTTGTGTTTCTTGTGTTGTGTGTGTTGTGATTTTGTTGTTGCAATGCGTGGAAATCAGTAAAGTAAGCAGTAATTTAAGTCTTTTTGTTCCTCTGCTTCTCTTTATTTCCTTCTTGCTCTTCCCTTTTTCTCTTTTTCTTTTTTTTCATTGTAAAGAGACAACGAAATAAACAATAACGCGATAATTCACTGAGAGAGAGAGAGAGAGAGAGAGAGAGAGAGAGAGAGAGAGAGAGAGAGAGAGAGAGAGAGAGAGAGAGAGAGAGAGAAACACGAGAAAAATAAATTTGTGGTGAAAGAAAAATTAAATGGATTGGAATAAAACAGAAATAGTTAAAAATAAAATCACACACATACACACACACACACACACACACACACACACACACACACACACACACACACACACACACAGGTATATTCTATTGATGTTCGTCGTTATCTATCACACTTCAAGAATTCTGAGGTCACAAGTCAAAAGCAATTAATTGAAGTTACCATTTCTTTTTTTTTCCTTTCCTCTGTTCTTTTCCACCTTCTTTTTTTTTGCATTCAGCTCCAATTTTTCCTTTTTTCTTTTTTTTCCTCCCTCGCGACGTCGACACGAAATAAAAGACGACAGAAAAGAAGAAAAAAGAAAAAAGGGAAAAAAAGGGAATGAAACTTTTGAAATAATTCTTCTCTAACTTACGTTTTATTTTCCACAGAAGGAGACGGAACAAGGATGTAAAAGAAGTTGCGGAGAGAGAGAGAGAGAGAGAGAGAGAGAGAGAGAGAGAGAGAGAGAGAGAGAGAGAGAGAGAGAGAGAGAGAGAGAGAGAGAGAGAGAGAGAGAGAGAGAGAGAGAGAGAGAGAGAGAGAGAGTACAGCTTATCACATCACCTCTCTAAGTGATGCAAAGTTAAGTGACCAAGAGTTTGTTGACGCTTGATTCATGCTACACTAGAAACCAAAAGACACACACACACACACACACACACACACACACACACACACACACACACACACACACACACACACACACACACAAAGACTAAGAATAAAGACCAAGAAACCACAAGCCAGACCCAAGTGAAGTTATCGAGGCAGGAATCACGGGAAAGCAATGAAGAAGTATAGAATATTTTACCCTCCCCTTCCACTGTGCTACAACCTTTTCCTTTCACTTCCCACGGCAAAACGAACGACCTACGCTGAACGGACTTATATCACTACTCTCTCTCTCTCTCTCTCTCTCTCTCTCTCTCTCTAGTGACATTAATTTTTCTTCCGTCCGATAATATTCCTTCTATTGATCACACATACACATGATCTTACTCACCCTTTCTCTACGGTACAGCATTCCAGTATTCTTGATCCATGAACTCCACTGCGGCACCCTTAGATCTCGCTGGCTCACTGGTAAACCCCTTGTGTAAGCGAGAGAGCGTCCAGTGCTCGATATCCGCTCTTTCATACATTACTTTGGTACAGCTGAGGCCTCTAGAGACGCCAGCCCACTTGCCTCCTTCACGCCCAAGTAACGCCCTTCTGCTAAGCTCTGCACTTAATTTGGATGTGTTAAGGGACCCAGCTTTAATTTGCATGCCCAGTTCCTGCAAGTAACGACTCACCTGCCTCTATTTAAGAACAGGTGTGTGTGTGTGTGTGTGTGTGTTGGGGGTGTAGGTGGTAGGTGGGTGGGTGGGTATATCTTGCATTTCTTCCCTTTATGAAACAACGTTGGCTAGAATAATGCTGGACTAATTCTGGGTTTAATGCTCGACTCTATTCCCGTGGTGCTGAATGGCGAGACTCTGTGTTTGCTGCAGAGGGAGGGTGAGGGACTGAGGGACCGCCAACACATTGATTCCAGTATTTCGGCGGAGGATGAGATATTGTGTGGGAAATGTGGAGAGATGAGGAACGTTGAAAGTACTATTGTCTCTTTGCCTTTCATTGACTGCTATAACGGTGAAGAATAGTGGAGAGTTAAGGTATTTGATGTTTTCTACTC
>NC_059274.1:2197500-2200000 GCF_017591435.1 Portunus trituberculatus
AAGACTCTGACCATTAATCTTCTGACCTCCATAGACCCTTCCTAATATAAATAAAATCATCTTATACCCAAAACTCAAGGTAAAAAACGCGTCCCAGTACTGAAGGGGTTAATCTTTTTATGTTCAGTTTCAATACGTTTCCAATATTCGTTTTTGATAATTTATTCTACTATACACAAACTTCTTTTATGGTGTCAATTTAGCTTTTCTATGGACGTTTTAACAATTCATTTTTATTCCTTTTCTTTATCTTTTTTATGTTCAGCTTTATTATGCTTTCAATATTCATTCTTAATCCTTTATGCTACTAAACACAAACTCCTTTTATGGAATCGACTTACTTTTTCTTGTTTCTCTCAATTTTCTTCTTCTTCTTCGACATACATTATTTATTGTTAATCTCTTTTTTCCTCTTTCTTTGTCTTCTTCTCTTCTTCGTCGCCCTCCTCCTCCTCCTCCTCCTCCTCTTCTTTCCTTCTTCTTCTTCTTCTTCCTTTTTCTCCTTTTATCTTTCCTCTATTTGCAAAGTTTCTGGCATTATTACTTTTTTTACCTTTTTAATCTGCTTTCAACATCACTTCCATATTTCTCTCTCTCTCTCTCTCTCTCTCTCTCTCTCTCTCTCTCTCTCTCTCTCTCTCTCTCTCTCTCTCTCTCTCTCTCTCTCTCTCTCATTTAATGGTTGTGTCCTTCAAAGTGAAAGAGAGAAAGTATTAAAGAAAAAAGAAAAAAAGAAAGAAGGAAAAAAAAAGTAATAAAGAAAGATTGTAGAATAAAGGCCGAATTGAAATGGATCATATCTCTTTCACTTTTCTTTCTTTCATTTTTTATTTATTTTCTTTCTTTCACTGTGGCTCGACATTCAATTTTTCCTTCCCCCTTTTTTTTTCCTGCGGTTTGTTTTCGTTTCCAAAAAGAAAAACTTATTTGAATGAAAAAGTGAAGAGAAAAATATCAGATTTCACCACTATTCTCTATTCTGGTTTATTTTATTTATTCTTTCTTTTTTTTTTAAACTGATTTTTTATTCCATTTTTACGTACTCATTTAGAATATTTTAGTTTTCTCTCATGATTCCTTTCTCTCTTCATCCGGTCTCCCTTCATCCCTTTTAAGTTCGACTAGGTTAAGTTAGGTTAACGCCTTGAGTACCATGACGCGTTTCCATATCGATTCTGCTTATTATTTAGTGACTTTATAAAGCTTCAGACACTCATGTGAGGTATTAATTAGTGAAGACTGTGGCTATTAATCTTCTGACTCCATAGATCCTTCCTAATGTCAAAAAATGGTCTAATCGTACACAAGGCAAAAGTGTGTCCCAGTACTGAAGGGTTAAAGTTTAGCTCCTTTTGGTAGTGCTAGAATAAGTTAGGTTTACGTTAGGTTAAGTTACGTTAGAGTTGAATTATTTGTATTGATGTTGGGACAGAATATATTTACATTTGGCTAGGTTAAGTTTGCTTTGGTAATGCTGGGAGAGATTAAATTTACGTTTGGTTAATCCTTTCAATACTGAGACGCATTTTTATCCATAGATTTTTGGGTACGATTAGACCATTTTGTTTGCATTAGGAAGGGACTATGGAGGTCAGGAGATTAATGGCCAGAGTCTTCACTATTCTAATCCCCACATATATTTCTGGCGCTGTATAAAATCGCTATAATAGTCACTAGAATGAATATGGAAACTCGTCACGGTACTGAAGGGGTTACGTTAGGTTTTAGTTAAGTTTATTTTATTGATGATGAAATAGAATAGATCTACATTTGGCTGGCTTAAGTTAGGTTAAAGTAAAATTTCTGCTACTAAAGTTAGGATAGGTCAGGTTAAGTCTACGTTCAGATACTTCATGTTACGCTAGGTTGAGTTATATATAAAGTTCACTTGGGGAGTTTTGAAAGGTCAGTCTGATTAATTAGGAAGACCATATCTCCTTAATTATCAAAAGGCATTTAGGTTGGATTCCAGGTGAGGGTGGAGGGAACACCAGACTCCACGTGACGTCCTGGAAAGCTCTTGATCGTTTCAGGAAAGCGGGGAGATAAGTAAGACAGATTGCAGGAAGATAAAGAACCGTACATTCTTATTTCAACAGACAGAAGACGATCTGTTCTAATCACCATCTTAAAAAATTCCTTGATCTTCCGTTGCATTTATTCTCCATTCGTTCTGCTTATCCCATTCTTTCTTTCTCTCTCCTTTATCCCTGCTTTTAGCCTTTTTCCTCCATCCACTCACCTAATTCCTGCACATCCTTCCTCTCCCTTCTCAGACTCCATCCTTACTTCCTATCCTTTCCTCCCTTCCACATCAATAAATAGACGCGTTTACGAAAGCAAGGAGAGAAATATAGCGGACCAGAATAAGAGAAAAAAGAGAAAGAGAAACAGGAAAGAAAATAACATTCTTCCCTAACACTCATAACTATCTCTCACTAACTCACAAGCCACCACGAACACTCATAACTCTCTCTCACTAACTCACAAGCCACCACGA
>NC_059274.1:2202500-2205000 GCF_017591435.1 Portunus trituberculatus
GTGTGTGTGTGTGTGTGTGTGTGTGTGTGTGTGTGTGTGTGTGAGTTTAATTCGTGGTTGTATGCAAAAACGCGGGAACGAAATGATATCAAAAATGAATATTATAGTAATGGCATGAGTGGTGAGAATAATATTACTACTACTGCTACTACTACTATTATTACTACTACTATTACTGCTACTGCTACTGCTACTACTATGCTGCTACTATTATTACTACTACTACTACTCCTATTACTACTACTACTACTACTACTACTACTACTACTACTACTACTACTACTACTATTACTATAACAACAATAACAATAACAACAAAAATGAAAGAAGAAAACATCGAAAACTTCACTAACTCAGAAAAGAAATAAAAAAAAGAAAACTAAAATAACAACCCATTTGAAAGCAACAACAACAACAACAACAACAACACACACACACACACACACACACACACACACACACACACACACACACACACACACACATGCACACGCCAAGCAAAAACTACCACAGAGTAAAAAAAATGCAGCACAATCTCCAACAAACGCCACAGTCACTTGACATTCCCGAGGGTGGAGTGAAGAGGCGGTAGAAGCTCCGACGCACGAGAAGAGAAGCAGGAGACACGAGACACGACACGTAGAAATTACTCGTCACTGTCTTCATTAACATCCACGAGCTTCTTTTTTTTTACAGGGACCCTTTTTTTTATTCTCTCTCTCTTTCTCTCTCTCTCCTGTCTTCTTTTTTTTCTCCTTCTCTTCGTACCCTCTTGAAAGTAAAAAAAAAAATTACTCTACCGGTGCTTTCAAATTATACAGAGAATGTGAATTGTTATTATTTTACACGTGTTGTTAATGATACATGAACGCAGGTACACACACACACACACACACACACACACACACACACACACACAGATAGATAAATAGATAGATAGGTAGATAGATAGACAAATAAGTAAATAGACAAAGATATAGATAGATAGATAGATAAATAGATAAATAAATGGGTAGATAATTAATTTACCTAAGAATTATACCAAAAACAAAACAATAGATACAAATTACATACTACACACACACACACACACACACACACACACACACACACACACACACACACACACACACACACACACCTCTCCTCCTACAGACACAAAAAACGCATTGAATATCATACGAAAAACACGTAAAATTCAGCGGAAAACAACAGTAAATATATGTGATAATTTTTTGAAGAATACAAATCAGGGAAAAAAGGTACAAAACTACGCGAGTATGTAAACAAAAAGGGAGAAAAATTTAGACACGACAAGAAAAAAAGAGAGAAAAAAATGGCAAAGAACATAGAAAATATAGAGAAAAGTTACGAATATCAAGAGCAAAAAGAATTGAAAAAAAGGAAACACACACAGAGAGAGAGAGAGAGAGAGAGAGAGAGAGAGAGAGAGAGAGAGAGAGAGAGAGAGAGAGAGAGAGAAACGATAGCGAGAAAAAGATTAGGAAAACCTCAAAACAAAACACAAAAAAACTAAAAAAACTAAAACAGAAAGAGAGAAAGCGAGGAAAAGACAAACAAGGAAGGGAGATAAAGAAGGAAAAGAAGGAAAAGAAAGAAGACCAGATAAAAGCATAGAACAGAGGCAAAGAACAAACACAAACACACACCGACCTTCGCAAACATGAGGTGAAAAGAGCTTCGGGGAATTCAAAGAGGCCGTACTAATCAGTCGGCTCCTTGACAGACAGCTCTCGGCCTCTCTCTTCCTCTGTGCCTCCGTCAGCGGCCCCTCAACCACGCCCCTGGCCAGCATTGACTCCCTACGTCTCTCCCCGCTTCCCGCAGCCTCCCGCCCGGCCATGAATGAGTCTTTGATCTTTACAATGCATCTTTTCGTTCCTCATTACCGTGTTCAAGACTTGGTACTTCAAGGAGGGTAGGTCAAGGAATCTCTCTCCTGCTTTCTGCTCGCTTGTGCTCCTTCTTGTTCCTTTTCTCTTTCTCCTTCTCCTTCTTGCTCCCTTCTCATTCTCGTTCTTCTCGTTTTCTTTCATTTTCTCTCTCTCTCTCTCTCTCTCTCTCTCTCTCTCTCTCTCTCTCTCTCTCTCTCTCTCTCTCTCTCTCTCTCTCTCTCTCTCTCTTTCTCTGCTTTTTATCTTCAGGGTTTCCACAGATATTTATGCAGCTTTGAAAAGAACAAGTATAGTTTCATACAATAACAACAATAACAACGATAGTGCAATCCTACTACTACTGCTGCTACTACTACTACTACTACTACTACTACTACTACTACTACTACTACTACTACTACTCAAACTCAAACGCGTCTCTTAGCTCTCAGTATTTACGTTGAGAAGATGAACCCTTATGAGTCCCAAGAACACACTGGTGGAAATAAGAGAACGCCCTGTTTGCTATGAGAACCACACACACAGACACACACACACACACACACACACACACACACACACACACACACACACGAGAAAAGGAC
>NC_059274.1:2210000-2235000 GCF_017591435.1 Portunus trituberculatus
GTGTAAAATGAAAGATAAATGAAGGAGCGAGTTATCATAAAGTTTCAGTAATTATTCACACGCGGAGTTGGTCTATAATGAGAGAGAGGGAGAGATAGGAGAGCGAGGCAGGTGAGAATGAGATAACAGCAACACGGGGATCCATCAGCGCTAAGAACCGAATCAAATCTCCAAAACGACTTGAAGCGGTAGAAGGAGCGACGATAGGATCTCTTTCCCTCACCCTTCTGTCCGTCCAGTGTGAGCCTCCAGTCGTCAGTAACTTGCCAGATAAGGATCACCCTCCCATAAACACAGGGGGCTTTGGAGCGAAGGAGCCTCACACTCCATATTCCCCCTTACTCAGCTGATCATAAAATTACACCACGTCTCAATTTGGCTCCGACGCTCCGGCACTGAGAGGGAACCAACTGACTGACAGGTACGCGGAGAAACGGCACCGTATTCTGAGGCACTTCCAATGGGTACATGTAGTTGAATTTATACGTTTTTTTCTGTCAGGGTGCTTTTACGTTTCTATTGGCTGATTAACGCCTTCAGTACAGGGACGCATTTTTACCTTGAGTTTTGGGTGTGATTGGACCATTTTATTGACATTATTAAGGGTCTATGGAGGTCAGAAGATTAATGGAAAGAGTCTTCACTATTTTAATTCCCAGGTAAATTTCTGAAGCTGTATAAAATCACGAAATAGTAAGCAGAATAAATATGAAAAACGTGTCCTGGTACAGAAGGGGTTAACAAGATTTCTACATTACCAATAGGACACACCGTGGGGAGAAATTAATAGGCACACGAAGAAACAACAACGTATTCTGAAGACCTTCCACGCTTTACCTCCACTATTTTGAAGAGGCTGCATGTAATTGAATCTACACGAGTTTTTCAAGATGTTTTTGCGTTTCTAGTGACAGAATAACAAGATTTTGAAACTATAAACAGGAGAAATCTCATTATGAACCCGATTAACCACCTCTATGGCCTTGAAAAATGGTCGTGGTGAGAGGAAAAAGCGTTTTCTTCACATAAATTCGTATTTTGACACATTTTTTGCGTCTTGTGAGGATGTTTTTATGATTCCAGTGACAGAGTAGCGAGGAATCTATACCATCAGAGAGAACAATAGCCAAGAAAACAGGACTTATCATTTTTCTGGCCTTTGAAACTATTCCTGGTGAGAGCAAAGCGTTTAAGTGGCAGCGACGAGCGGGCGTGACGAGTGAAAGGGGAACAATGGGATGAGGAGAAGGATTACCGATCTTACGGTTACTTAAGGGGCTCAGAAGGCCTAGAGCGACCCCCTCGAGGGAATCCAACCCGACAATAGGCTGAGGACAGTTACAAACGAGACCTTTCGCTTCAGACGGCGCTGGTTGAAGGCTGCTTAATCGTTCATAATAAGTCAGGGAATGTTAAAAGTTCGCCTCACGTCTCGATGACAAGGAGTGATGGCGGGCGGCGGCGGACAACCTGCTGATTATGGAAAGCCCAGTTGTCGATGGCTTGTTGGTTCCTCTCTTGCCCAAACGCACCACTTTAGCATGACAATGGGTTCGATACCAGTTTTTTTGGAAGTTTCTGTCAAAGATTTATTTTTTTTTCTACTAGTCCACTTCTTTCTCTTTCTCCTCTTCCTCGTCCTCTTCCTCTTCCTCTTCCTGCGACGTAAGGTTCGTTGCAGTGATTCTCTTCGGATTCATCGGATTTGTGCCTCGGATTGCCAGACACAAAATGAAAAATGGAGGAATGTTAGTCGGCTAGCAAAAGCACTGGCGGCGAAATTAAAATTGAACCTCTAAACTTTTCAGTCTTTAAAGTGACGCTTGCGAAACAGTTTGTGTGTGTGTGTGTGTGTGTGTGTGTGTGTGTGTGTGTGTGTGTGTGTGTTTGATCTACCTCAAAACCTACAGTTAGTGAAGAAACGAACAAACATACACACATACCCTTCAACACTAACCCTTTACCTTTCACCTTTTCACTGACCTTTAAATAGACGAAAAAATCTTGAAAACAACTCTTCAGTAATAGCTAACCACTGAAGAACTCTCCTCTCTTCTCTATCTCTCTCATACTCCAACACTCACTCTCTCTCGATCAATATACCAACTGCATCCTCAAATTCCCGAAAGACGCGAAGTAATAAGTTCTGGGCAGGAGATTACGGCGGAGAGCGGAGAATATGGCGCTACACGTGTTGGGAAGTGCTGGCTACTCTTCTACCTGGTTATATTAACAAACTTTGCGGGGTTACCGAGAAAGGACGATGGACTAGGGAGGCACAACGGAAGATGAAGTGCAGGAGAAGCATAGAGGAAAGAAGTTGATGTGTTTTAAAAAGGTGGTTAATGATGGTATCTAAAGTTTGAAGGTACTGAAGGGAACGTTGTGGTTGTTGGGAGGTTGTGGAGGGAGTGAACCCTTCAGTACTGGGACACTTTTTTTTACCTTGAGATTAGTGTACGATTAGACTATTTTATTGACATTAGGAGGACTCTATGGAGGTCAGAAGATTAATGGTCACAGTCTTCACTATTGTAATCCCCCACTTGATTTTTTGAAGCTATATAAAATCACCAAATAGCAACCAGAATTAATATGAAAAAGCGTCATATTACTGAAGGGTATAATAGTTAGGCTGTTGGGATCTGAAGGACGTGTACATATAGGAAAGTGGTACTGGAAAGTTATAGGAAGAGAAGAAAGTTATTGGAGTTTGCAAGTGGAAAGTTATTAAGTTTAGAGAGAGAGAGAGAGAGAGAGAGAGAGAGAGAGAGAGAGAGAGAGAGAGAGAGAGAGAGAGAGAGAGAGAGAGAGAGAGAGAGAGAGAGAGAGAGAGAGAGAGAGAGAGAGAGAGAGAGAGAGATGGTTTTGAATGGACATGAAAACACAAGCAAAACAGATCACAAAAGAGATTCAAATAGTTTTATCTTCCCTCACAACTGGATTCTCTAAAGGTTGCTGGAAATTATTAATACTGCCATCATCAAACCCAGAACACTGCCCGCAAACAAATACTGTTTTGATGCCTTGTGAATTATTCAATAAGGGCATTGTGTTCCCAACGATAAAAGGCACAGAAGGCAACAGGTATAGGCAACAACAATAACAACAACAACAACAACAACAACAACAACAACAACAATAACAACAACAACAAGAATAACAACAATAATCTAAAACTCTTCTTCCTGTTTACCACATCATTGTTATTATCGTCATCATCTCTATCATTATTACTGCTACTGCTACTACTGCTATTACTATTACTGCTACTACTACTACTACTACTACTACTACTACTACTACAATCTAACTACTCTTCTTGCGTTTTTTCACATCAATATCATCATCATCATACCTACTACTACTACTACTACTACTACTACTACTACTACTACTACTACTACAACCACTACAACTACTCCTACAATCCAACATGTAATACAATTAAAAAACAAAAAAATCCAGTCAGTACAAAATCAAACATCTAACAAAACAAGAGATAAATAAAACAAGGAATCCTGCTTTAGTACGTTCATTATTAGCCTTATTACTCTTGTTTCGCCTGCCTGTCGTCCTTCGCGTGCTGTTTTATCGGCCAACCCATTACTTGCTTTCCCAATACGCGTAAGTCAGGCGGCAAACGGCTCGGCAAAACATGGAATTGACACTGGCTATAAAACTGGCTCTTTTTTATCGACAAGCTGAAGAAATGAGGCTTAAGGGATTGCAAAGAAGAGGAATGAGTGAGTGAGTGGGAAAAATATGTTAGGCAAAGGAAAAGAGAGAGGACAAATAGTTGAATGGAAGGAAGGAATATTTATGTTGCATCTTCGTTAGCTACTGGGACGTATTTCTATCTGATTTTTGAGGTTGATTAGATGATTTTGTTGACTTTGGGAAGGGTCTGTGGTGGTCAGAAAATTAATGGCTAGAGTCTTCACTATTTTAATCCCCCACATGAGTTTCTGAAGGTGCATAAAATCACCATAACGGAAACGCGTCCTGGTACTGAAAGGGTTAAGTGTGTGGTCTTTTTTTTCTTCTTTAATTGTTTGCACCATTAACTTTCTTCTAGACTTAGTTGTTTCTCGTTTTATTGTATTATTTTTTACGAGGTTTTCTTCCAATCATCTTCATCTGGTGTTGTTTTTCCCCTTTTACCTTTTATCATTTCCTTCTAAGGTCTATTTTTTCCCCTTCATATTCGGGCAACGTATTTTTCCCTTTCCTATCTGTAATGAGTATTTTCCTCACCTCACCTCACCTATTTTTTTCCTTTTCTGACCTACATTCTCATATCCCACTGACCTTACTCCTTTTTTCCCCCTTCTCTACATTCTCAATTTCCAATCAGCCTTTCTTATTTTTTTCCTGCTCTTCCTTCTGGTTTTTATTTCAATTTTCATTCCTCACCTACGTGATTCTCATTTCAAACTTGCATTTTTACCTTCGTCATTCTAATTTTAGCCTTCAGTTTCTAACCATGCAATTTTTCCTTCAATTTTCAATGTCCACGTATGTAACTGGCGTTTAAACTTTCAATTTCTACCTACGCATTTTTTTTTATTATTTCAACCTTCCCTCCACACCTACGTAATTCTTCACCTTTAATCAATGCTGCCTCTCCTTTCACCTGTGCTTTCCCCGTTTCTCTTTGCTCTCTCCTCTCCTTTCATAAACTTTTCCTGCCTTCCCTAGTGCTTTCCTTGCTTTTACCTGCGCTTTTCATACCTTTAATCAATGTTTTATCCCACCTTTCCCTCCGCGCTTTCCTCCTCACACCTGCACTTTTCCTCACCTTTAATCAACTTTCGCCCACATCTCCCACCTGCAGATTTTTACACGCCCAGATCTTTAAGTGCGTGTGGTAAAGAGGAGTTAATATTTCAAAATTTCGCGAGAGCATAAAGGAATTTTTCTTTTGGTAACTGAAGGTAAATAAAGGATGAATGTAATAATAAGAAATGACATGACCGGTTCTAAGGAATGGTTTTGTTTATAAGAAAGACAGTAAAGATAACGACTGCTGGTACTACGACAAAGAATGACTGGCTAACTTAGAGGGTCACGAGTCACGACCACTAAATTCAAGACCACTTTAAAAAAAAAAAAAAACGGAGGTTACAACGACTGCCAATTACACGAGAACGTTATCATGACGACCACCACCACCACCACCACCACCACCACCAATACCATCACCACCACACGGAAAGGAATGATGCTAACTAAAGGAGGGCACAAGTCATCACCAGCAGAAACACGACCACCTAAAAACTAAGATTAAAACACGACCACTGACTTTACAAGGATGTGATTTATAACGACCACCCCTCCAGGCAATTCAAAAACGACAAGGACGAGAATTATGACCAGCACGACGACCACAGAAATGGGTACTACATCACCAGCACCACCACGACCACTACGACCACTACGACCACATTTGCCGTAGTCGTTTATTGATAAAAGGGAAACTCTATGATGAAGGAACGACAAAGGCTGGGCAGAATGAAGGATGAACAACTGTTTGGGTAAAAGAGAGGAAATTTACAACCCTCAGTGTGGCTACGTCGTGTGTGTGTGTGTGTGTGTGTGTGTGTGTGTGTGTGTGTGTGTGTGTGTGTGTGTGTGTGTGTGTGTGTGGTTAGGTGAATAATAATACCTTCTTTCACAAAACTGTCTGAATTGTTTGAACCTAGAATGCATAACACACAACTCCGTCACTGGCTTCCCTCCTCTCTCTCTCTCTCTCTCTCTCTCTCTCTCTCTCTCCATTCACGTCTTATCCCTTGTAAAAAATAGAGGAAAGAGAAGAAAAACACGTAATATACACAAAACACGCAACTGGAATGGCTCAAACACGATAATAATAGTAGTAGTAGTAGTAGTAGTAGTAGTAGTAGTAGTAGTAGTAGTAGTAGTAGCAGTAGCAGTAGCAGTAGCAGTAATAGGAAAGAGAGTAAATAAAAAAAAACAAGTCGTGTCAATAATATCTTCCTTCCACCACCACCACAACCACCACCACCACCACCAACACCTGCTCCTTGCTGTGCGGGGTTCGAGATAGAACACTTATGCATTATGGATCCTCCCCGCCCTCGCCCCCTCGCATACACAAGGCGGCGGGCGTGGCGGTGCCTTTGTCGGGCTTTATCGCGGCGTGAGGGGAGCGAGGCGGCCGGCAGTGTGAAATAGTGACAATTGTCCATTAATATTTCACGAGTGTTGTCAGGAGTGGGATTTGAGGTGAGAGAGAGAGAGAGAGAGAGAGAGAGAGAGAGAGAGAGAGAGAGAGAGAGCTAAGTGTAAGAACAACCTATTTTTAGTTTTGTGTTTACCAAGTCGATTTCTGCCGCTCTACAGAATCGACTGGTGGGCGTATTACGTATCTCTCTCTCTCTCTCTCTCTCTCTGAATTCCAAAACATCAAAACACCATCAAAACACCATCAGTAACATTTCCTCTTTATTTTCCGCTTTGCACTTAACTGTGTTTCATAATCGTACTGTACTAAGATTGGCTTCGTGTTGAGTGCTCCGAGGGACGTCACAGCTCACCACAATTAGCCGCCATTACCTCGGTGCTTTTGTGCAATTTTCCTAGGTCGTGTTATACAAAGACCAGAGCAATACGAATAACAAAACGACTTTCATCACTGTTACCTTTTCTTTCCATTTTACGACATCACGCACGGTACGACTCATGTATCCTCCTCTCTCTCTCTCTCTCTCTCTCTCTCTCTCTCTCTCTCTCTCTCTCTCTCTCTCTCTCTCTCTCTCTCTCTCTCTCTCTCTCTCTCTCTCTCTCTCTCTCTCTCTCTCTTTCTACGCCATAAGCTACGCACAAATGATGGAGACTCTCGTAACTTTTCCTACACTTTTTTTTTTTTTTTTTTTTACGTACCAGCAAATTACTCTTGACAGGTGCTAGAGGAGTAGGAGGAGGAGGAGGAGAAGGAGGAGGAGGAGGAACCGTATGGAAGAAACGCTTAACACCACAAGAAAAAGTACATTAATTTACTCCACAATAAACAAACAACCACATTTCCACAAGCACCCCCTTAAAAAAAAAAAAAACACAGGTAGTAATTAGCTCCCGTTTTCTTTGTCTCTCACTAAACTTTTACCTTCGAAAATCTCAGGTGATGTCAATATTTTTTAGAGCCTCGATGTTTTCTTTCTTTAATGTTTTGATGTGACTTCTCTTTGATGTGACGCGAAGGATGGGACACGTACGATGGGGTAGAAAGAGAAAGAGAGAGGAATTCGAAGGAGGGATCAGGTAGCAGAAGGAGGTATCAACATAGAGAGTCAACGACCTCCCTTTGTGGTCGTCCTTATCGGTATTCACTCCATTAGATCTTATGTCGTATCATTATTTTTTTCCTTCCTCGCATCCCTTCTTCCTCAGTTCACTCCTCTCTCGTCAATATGATGCCGGTCTTTGATATATGCCCTTATTTTTCATCACTGTGGCAATAGTAGTAGTAGTCGTAGTAGTAATAGTAGTAGTAGTAGTAGTAGTAGTAGTAGTAGTAGTAGTAGTAGTGGTGGTGGTTGTAGTAGTAGCTGTTGTAGTGGTAGTGGTAGTGGTGGTTGTAGTAGTAACAGAAGAAGTGGTAGTGGTAGTGGTAGTAGTAGTAGTAGTAGTAGTAGTAGTAGTAGTAGTAGTAGTAGTAGTAGTTGTTGTTGTTGTTGTTGTTGTTGTTGTTGTTGTTGTTGTTGTTTCTTCTGCTGCTGCTGTTGTTCTCTCACAATAACTTCTTTCTATCTAAATATTCTCTCTCTCTCTCTCTCTCTCTCTCTCTCTCTCTCTGTCTGTCTAGGATCTATATTCCGTCTCCTTCACTCTTTATTTTTCCTCTCGGTGTCTATATTGGCTCCTCTTGAAGACTCTCAAGGCCTGTCTGTATTTTTCCCCTTTCCAAGTATTTCCATTCAAACTTATTGGTGCGTATTTTTGACTTATTCATGTATAACTTTATGAATGTTTACATTACTCTACATTATTATCACTGAAGGTATTAAAATATTCTTCATTAATAGCCATCTAGAGTTGTATCATTCCTTTCACTAGTTACTGTATGAATATATGAATTACTGTATGAGTATATGTACATCATTTTATTCTAGTATAGCTGAAAGTATTGTCCACTTTTTCATTATCAAAAGCTCTAACACTGCATATCTAATTTTTTCACTGGCAAGAGATTTAATTCATGTGCCCATTCATAAACGTACATATTTATCTCTGCATCTTTTACGTATCCTGTTTATTCCTTTGTTTCTTTTATCAGTTCTGTTTCTATAGTGACCAGTGCGAGCTTCCTATGTGTGTTAGTAATGCCTTTCTTTCCCTCGTGGTCGGAATAAAATGAATTTCGTTTTTTAATAGTTTTTGCAAGGTAGAGTATCTCTGCTTATCTCTTTTTATCTTATTTCACTCCTTATTTCTTACATGGAGTTCATTCAGCAATATTCATCTCACATCTGTCATCCTATTCAGAGTAATTTCCAGGTATCATGCATATATATGAATCGCTTTCTGTCTTCATGTATGTCATGTATGTATGTCCCTCACTTCCTTTCTCTTTTCTATCTGCTAAATATTCAGTAACACTCGCTTCACATTGCCTGCTTAAACTTAATGAATTTCTAGGCGGGAGTAACTTGCACACACGACACGATAAATCAATCTTCTTTCATGCAGTTTTTACATATTTTTAATCCTTTCCTTCTTTTCTCCCTATGCTTCATCATTTGAAACAACCTCCACCTTGCACAACCTTCCCTAACTAATTTCCTGAGGTAGCTTACTAATTTACTGCTCCATAAACTCGTCTGCTACACGCTGTTTATATACATATTTTTCCCCCACCTAATTTCTACTTCAGTTTTCTCTTACCTGTAATTCCTCATCTAATAAGATTCACCTCACGTTACCTGTCCAAACATGTGTAATTTTCTAACAAACAACTTTTATCAATTTCTGTTTATTTCTTATTTATATATTTGCTTTTATTTTGTATTTATTTTGTACCTTTCTCTCACTTGTAACATGTGAATGACTTAGCATTATCTGTCTCAGTTGAAGTAATTCTTTGAGGTAACTAATAAATCAATCCCTTATACTCTATATCTATATACATTTCATCTAATCACTTCTCTCTATTTTTCTATTTAACTTCTTTCTTTTCTCTCACCTGAACGTCAGTAAACTTTCCCCTGACATTACTCGCCTGAACTTAAGCAATCTTCTGAGGTGACTAGTAAATGCATTTCCAACACGCTACCTCTATATATTTCCAGTTTAATTCCCCCTTTCTTTCCTCCCACCCGTAATAGATCAATAACTTTCACCCGACGTACCTGCAATTTTCTGGGATAACTAACTCCTGTGTCATAAATCCATCTTATAAACACGCTTCCCTGTATAATCTCCAATCTGTGCATGAAATCACTCGCAAATCAATATTCTCCAGTCTTCAGTGCACTCCGACCCAAGCGTTCATTCCTCTCTATGATAAACTACACCTGAAGGAGACAGATGGAGACGAAAGAGGACTAAGAACAGGAAAGCGAATCTCAAATCTCTGCGTGAAATCATTAGCAAATCAATGTTCTCTCGTCTCTACTGCACTCGGACTAAACATTTCATTTCTCCTAATCCCAGCTGAGGAAGACAGAAAGAGACGGAGGAAGAGGAGCAGTACGAACAAGACTCCAAATCCCAAAATAAGCCACAAATCATTATTCTCTCGTCTTCAGTACACTTATACCCAACAATTAATTTCTTCTCTACAATAAATCCAAGCGTAGGAAGACGAAGGAGGAGGAGGAGAAGGAGGAGGAGAAGGAGGAAGGCTAAGAACAAGAATTAGAATACGTAATCATGAGCCTTCCAGAAATGTTCCACCGTCGCCTCTTGCTTCAGCGTTGAATCTTATACGTGAAAATCGCCACTGGATTCCATTACTTAAGAATATGATTATGCTGTTGCAGTGAAGTTCAAGGGCAGCTGATAAGGAAAATGACCGTCTGATTATGTCATTACCTCGTCTCATTTTTTTTCTGCTTTTATTTTCTCCTGAGGTCTGAGGGTGAAGTGGGGAGAGAGAGAGAGAGAGAGAGAGAGAGAGAGAGAGAGAGAGAGAGAGAGAGAGAGAGAGAGAGAGAGAGAGAGAGAGAGAGAGAGAGAGAGAGAGAGAGAGAGAGAGAGAGAGAGAGAGAGAGAGACGGACACACACATTGACACACACACACACACACACACACACACACACACACACACACACACACACACACACACACACACACACACACACACACACACACACACACACACATAGTTTTAAAGAAAATTTGGATAAGTGTAGATATTGAGATGGGGCCACACGAGCATAAAGCCCAGGCCCTGTAAAACTACAACTAGGTAAATACAACTAGGTAAATACACACACACACACACACACACACACCCGGTAGCTCAGTGGTTAGAGCGCTGGCTTCACAAGCCAGAGGACCGGGGTTCGATTCCCCGGCCGGGTGGAGATATTTGGGTGTGTCTCCTTTCACGTGTAGCCCCTGTTCACCTAGCAGTGAGTAGGTACGGGATGTAAATCGAGGAGTTGTGACCTGTTGTCCCGGTGTGTGGTGTGTGCCTGGTCTCAGGCCTATCCGAAGATCGGAAATAATGAGCTCTAAGCTCGCTCCGTAGGGTAACGTCTGGCTGTCTCGTCAGAGACTGCAGCAGATCAAACAGTGAAACACACACACACATAGAAAAAAAAAGCGGTCCACACACTTATATATACATCAGGATGCAATCTGTGTGTGTGTGTGTGTGTGTGTGTGTGTGTGTGTGTGTAGGTTTAGCATACCATTACGTGCCCTCATCCCTACATATGCAAACCGGTTTCAGTTGCAATCTGTTTCTCATGGCAACGTAAACGAGAGAGAGAGAGAGAGAGAGAGAGAGAGAGAGAGAGAGAGAGAGAGAGAGAGAGAGAGAGAGAGAGAGAGAGAATCTAGTGTGAAAGAGTGAGTGAATGATTGAAGCTTCAGGATTTACTCATCGGTTTTCAATACTTCATTCATTCGTTCACTCACCCACCACACTCTGACGTTCAGCAGCGAGTCTATAGCACACGATGGCTTGTCACTTATTCAATCTTCACTGTCAATACATATTCCATGCATTCCGTTCCCTCCATTTCATCTACTTTTACCTCCACACACACACACACACACACACACACACACACACACACACACACACACACACACACACACACACACACACACACACAGAAAACAATAATGAAAGACACGTTCTGTTAAAAATTTTCCACCAGCTGTGTATTTTCTCGTGGCTTTCCAGCTTCTATGTGACCCGCGGCTGTCCAGGAGTTGTGGCAGAGACAAGCCCGAGGGAGAGGCAGAAGTTTACCTCCGCTACCCTGACCCTCGCCAAGCCTCTGTGCACTTCGAGTCGTTCTTTTTACTTTCTTTGACCTTTAAACATTCATAAAATTCCTTAGAAGTGGTAGGAAAGTGGAAAAGAGTTACGTAGTGGTAGGAAACATGCATGTGTGGTGAGGGATGCTAACTCTATTGTGGCAAACGTTGCTTGAATATTGATTTGACTGTCTGACATTTAAACGTGCATTGGAAAACGTTACATGACCAATTCATAACAATTCAGCATTCACATCAGTAAAGGAAAGTAATGAAAATCTGAAGAAAGTGTTAATGATATATAAAAAATAGGTGAGGTACTTTTAAACAGTATTAACAAACATTCTCAATATATTTTTGGGCGTTTACATATTAGGAAGGTAATAAAGAAGCGACGTCAAGCCGAACACGAATCTAAGAAACAAGAAAACGAGTGAAATGGTAAGAAAATTTTTAAGTCATTAGGAAGCGTTACAAGAATATTTTTGACCTTGGAAAACTTGTAGCAATAGTGTGGAGATGGTGACAAGCCGAAAAGAACGTTAAGGAGAGAAAATGAAACGTGCAAAGTGGCGATAAACGTTTTGGAAGCACCATTACATATCAAACGTTTCAAGAAGTGCAAGGGACAAACTTTTGGGAGTGGGAGGAAAGCATGAACATTCTGAGAGTCACGGAGGAGACACAGACTAGTGGAAAGAACCGTTTTACACCACCAAGAATAACGTTCAGAAGCACCTGGCTGGAAACGTTTTTGGAGTACGTGCAGGAAAGTTTTCATGAGGTGGCAACGTTACTGTGGGGTCAGGGAGAGAAGATCAAGGTTGAAGAGAGAAGGAAAACGTGTTAGTGGGGGAGAAAACGCGTGAGGAAAACTTGTGCGCTTGAAAGTTTAATTTCAACTGAATAAATGAGTTACTAAAATCAACAGGGAAATCTTGCAGTAATAAATTCGATCAGCTGTCAATACAACAAAGTAAAAGTAATCAGGATGTTTGAAAATTTCTCTTTGCTATGACATCGTTCTTATGTTTTCCAGGTGACTTTACAAAGAATCTGACCTTCCAGCTATTTCAATTACCTGTAAGCCATGACGGGGACAATCAGATGCTGCCCTTTAAGTCAACGCACCTTTGTTTTAGTAGTGGCTCAGAACAGAATGTATCTATTACGTTATTTCCACTAAGAGTAAGCAACGTCTACCTTTTCTTGCATCACGGACACAACACTCAATGTTTTCTCTTACTGAGTACCTCAAATACGAATCTTCGCTATTTTCAGTCAATTATCAAGCATCGGAAGACCTGGTTCGTGTTCTGAGGAAGCACAAATCCGCATTCATACAACAAATCTCGGCTCACGATAATATAAGAGGACGACAGTTATAGATTCAGAAGAAAGTAAGAGGATCAGAGTTAGAAATAATGTTAAAAAAGCACCGAGAAGACGAGAGATGAGGAGGTTATTTGTGGAGCAAGCCATGTGAGGGATGAACATTAGAATAGAGACACACACATCCAGACTCCCAGAGAACACAAAGAATAATAACGTAATGGTTTTGTGATTGTATCTATCTTTATACCAGTAGAACGGGAACAACACATCTCTGTACACGTAAAGAAAAGAATGTCGTATGAACAAAAAAAAAAAACCTTGAAATTGTGTTTACCTGATATCTTTTACTTGGAATCCAGACTCGTAGAGAATACAGATAATGAATACGTAAAGGTTTTGTGATTGTATTTATGTTTATAGTAGAACGGGAACAACACATCTCTGTACACGCAAAGAAAAAATATCATGTGAATAAAAAACCTTGAAATTGTGTTTACCTGATATCCTCTACTAGGAATCCAGACTCGTAGAAAATACAAAGAATGATCACGTAAAGGCATTTGTAGTTGTGTTTATACTAGTAGAACGTGAACAACACATCTCTCTACACGCAAAGAAAAGAACCATGTGAATAGAAAACCTTGAAATTGTGTTTACCTGATATCGTCTACTAGGAAGTTTACTTTTATACGTAAAGACAAGGAACAAGACGCCTCTGTACACTGCACGGAATCCAGAAGTACAGAACAAGGCACACATCATTTATTATTCAACGTACGTCACTTATCTTCGTAGACATTTCAAGTACCGAGGTAATGAATTAAAGCAGCTACATCTCCCCGTACTTTTTGATCTGCCTACATGTCATTTGTAAAGGTAAAAGGAAAAGGCAACAAGAGGCAGTAAAATACCATTGGAAAAATCCGTTCAATCATTGCTCCTCACATAAACAAACTGCAGTAATGTAAAAAAGAGAGAAAAAAAAATAGCTCAGTTTAAATTCAGATGAGCATTGATAGTTGTAATCTAAAGAAAAGAAAGTCACATCTACTTACTACCAAATACCACTTCAGAGAGAGAGAGAGAGAGAGAGAGAGAGAGAGAGAGAGAGAGAGAGAGAGAGAGAGAGAGAGAGAGAGAGAGAGAGAGAGAGAGAGAGAGAGAGAGAGAGAGAGAGTCCAATTTAATTCCATACGTGTACTGATACTTATATCCTACAGAAACTCAAACCTTACTTTCACTACCAACTACTTAATTACACCTCTGACCACTTTTAACTGCACTACACAACACAGCGCAGTACATCCCAGAATACTAACACCAGTAGTACAATGCAACCTTTAAACAGCGAGGGGCGGCAGCTTTTCAGAGGTGCCTGGCGTGATCAACAAACAAGGCTGACGAAACACACTGGTGGAATATTGACGCTGTGAGGTGAGGCCATTCCACGAGGGAGCTCAAGTGATTACACACACACAGAGACAGGCAGAGCTTCAGGCACCAAAACCACAACAAAGCACTGAAATTTGCTCTTCCCTTAAACCTTTCCCTCCAACACGTTACGATCCCGATGCTAAAATCAATGAATTTTTTGTATGTGTTTAGAAAATATAAAGAGATTGAATTATTATTATTATTATTATTATTATTATTATTATTATTATCACTGAAATTTGCTCGTCCCTTAAACCTTTCCCTGCAATACGTAATGATACCGATCCTAAAAACAATAAATTTTTTGTATGCGTTTAGAAAATATTTAATTCAATTATTATTACTAGTATTATTTTATTTCATTTTTTTGGTTTGCTTTTCCTACTTATCTGTATGCAGTCTCTCCTTTTATCCTTTATTTTGAGGCTTTTCCTTTGCTGTTTTATATCTATTCTCTCTTCTTCCTCCCTTTGACCCTTTAGTTTCTCTCTCTGATGTCTACGAGTAATTATCTACACTTTCTTCTCTTCCTCCCTTTAATTCCTTAACTCTCTTAATCGTATTTTGTCATTTCTTCTTCCACACTCCCTTCTCTCCTCCAATCCTTTAGCTTCATTGATCCTCCCGTTGTTATCTACCCTTCTACACTCCTGTCTCTTCCTCTCTTACCCTTCAACTTCCGTGGTCTTCCTTTTACTCTTTTATTCATCCACTTTATTTCTCTTTCTTTACCATAAACAATGCTCCTCTCTTCTCTTATCTCTTGAACTTCCTATTTCCAACCATCTCTCGCTCTTTTACCTCCTAAATACCAAGGCTTTTAGTCAAGCTCAATATGTGTGTTGCAGATTTACAGCTCAATGTTGAAGGGACTGAGTATTTGAACGCTACTTTAGTACATGTAGTTGTCGATTCTCTCAGGAAACTCAACAGCTGTCATTCAAATCGAAGTAAGAAATGTCACACTATCAATATTCCACTTCGTCTACCAGGTTAAGCTTGTGTGTGTGTGTGTGTGTGTGTGTGTGTGTGTGTGTGTGTGTGTGTGTGTGTGTGTGTGTGTGTGTGTGCGGTAACTTGTATTGTATAGGTAAACTTGGAGAGCGAGTATTTGGGGCTTTCATACTTGCGTCTACACGTAACTAATAGCACAAAGGTGAAATTTGGTCTACAATCAATTGGTCTCTAATTAGCTGGTACTCAGGTTATCTGGTCCACAAGTCAATTGATTTTCTAGACAGGTGATCATCAAGTCAGTTGGTCCCAAAACCCATTGAGACTCAAGACAGTTGGTCCCAAACTTACTGACCACCTTTGTTCATTCTCGCTCAGTGAGTCACTGTACTTACATACCCAAAGAAGTGTGTGTGTGTGTGTGTGTGTGTGTGTGTGTGTGTGTGTGTGTGTGTGTGTGTGTGTGTGTGTGTGTGTGTGTGTGTGTGTGTGTGTGTGTGTGTGTGTGTGTGTGTGTGTGTGTGTGTGTGTGTGTGTGTGTGTGTGAGAGAGAGAGAGAGAGAGAGAGAGAGAGAGAGAGAGAGAGAGAGAGAGAGAGAGAGAGAGAGAGAGAGAGAGAGAGAGAGAGAGAGAGAGAGAGAGAGAGAGAGAGAGAGAGAGAGAGAGAGAGAGAGAGAGAGAGAGAGAGAGAGAGAGAGAGAGAGAGAGAGAGAGAGAGAGAGAGAGAGAGAGAGAGAGAGAGAGAGAGAGAGAGAGAGAGAGAGAGAGAGAGAGAGAGAGAGAGAGAGAGAGAGAGAGAGAGAGAGAGAGAGAGAGAGAGAGAGAGAGAGAGAGAGAGAGAGAGAGAGAGAGAGAGAGAGAGAGAGAGAGAGAGAGAGAGAGAGAGAATAACTATTTTAAATCCTGTCCACGGTCCGAGTGTAGGTTGGGCTTCCTCACTCGGGGCAACGGTTTTCTAGCGGGTGGGCTCTGAGATAGGAGGTACCCTAAACAGTATCCCCGTTAGCCCATAAATTCCCGTGAAAAGCCCACATGGTATACTAAAATGAAAAAAATGATAAGATCAAAAATGCTTTTCCAATGGCCATGCTGAATAATCAGCGACAAAATACTTGTTAGCGTCAAGGTTGTTTTCTCCTTGACATTTTTCAAAACCTTCACTTCGGTCTCCTCTTATCCTGCGCTTCGTTAAACTGAATACATTGAATGGTTCCATTCGTTCATCATGCGGCTCATTTCTCAATCTTGGAATTATTGAAGTCACTCTACGCTGGATCTTTTCCAGTTTTTCAGTGTCTTTTCTGTAGTGTGGTGGCCAGAACTGCACAGTGTTCAAGCTGAGGACGCACCGGTGAATTATACAGAGCAAGTATAACCTTTTCAGATTGAAATTGAAAGCTTGTTCCAATGAACCCTGCTAATTTGTTTGCCATATTTAGTGTTCCTGTGCAGTGTTGATTCGGCTTCACATCTTTGGACACCACAACACCAACAACATTTTCACTTTCAGCACTGGCCATGGGCACTGTGTTCATCACGTATTTTGCTGCAACTTTTCTATGTTGAATTCCGTCTGCCATTTTCTGCCCAGCAGGTTAGTTGGCTGAGGTCACACTGTAGTTCCTGCCGTTGTGAGGAGGAGGAGGAGGAGTGAAGGCCTTTGCACTTTTCTATATTGAATTCCATCTGCCATATTGTTCCTGGCATGTTAGTTGGCTAAGTTCACTCTGTACTTGCTGCCGTTGTGAGGTGGAGGAGGAGATGTGAAGGACTTTCCACTTTTCTACATTCAAATTCATCTGCCATTTTCTGCCCAGCATGGTTTTTTTTTTTTTTTTTTTTTTTGTCCAGGCCTATAGCGCCTGTAGGATTACTTGAAGAATATGGGAAGCGCTGTTCAGCTTCCGCCCATTAGTGGGGCAGGCAGTTTTATTTATAGAGGTACCCATGTTAGGGCACATATCACCACCCAAGCGTATCTTTGGTGTAACCACGTAGAGCCTGGGTATCTTGGTGACATGTAGGTAACTTAAGCCACTCCACAAATGGCAAAGTATCAAGGTGGTGGGATTCCAACCTACGCGTGGACGTCTGCCCGATGCCACCACCACCACCTTATCCACTACGTTTGCTGAGGTCACGCTGTAGTTCCTGCCGTGGTGAGCTTCAGGAGGAGGAGGAGGAGGAGGACGAGGAGGACGAAGAAGACTACGACGACGAAGAGGAGGAGGAAGAAAGGGAGGAGGAGGAGGAGGAGGAGGAGGAGGAGGAGGAGGAGGAGGAGGAGGAGGAGGAGGAGGAGGAGGAGGAGGAGGAGGAGATAAGGACAGAAATTAAACGTCATCCTCCACCAACCCTGCCACCCTCCACCACCACCACCACCAATCCCTACACCACCACCACCACTCCCTACACCACCACCACCACCACCACCACCACCACCACCACCACCACCACCACGCCCTACACCACCACCACCACCACCGCCACCTTTACATACACCACTCCGCCAGGAGGAGATGATGAAGAGGAGGAGGAGGAGGAGGAGGAGGAGGAGGAGGAGGAGGAGGAGGAGGAGGAGGAGGAGGAGGAGGAGGTGGGGGAGGAGTAGGAGTTGTAGGAGGAGGAGGAGGAGGAGGGTGCCCTGGGGACCTCCCGCCCAGGGAGGCGGAAGGGTGAGGAGAGCAGCCTGCGCCACCCAGGCAGTGAGGCGGTGAGTGTGCCACTGCACTGTACATGTGCCTCACTGCCGCACCATCAGGTGGAAGGGCTCCTGGAGCTGGCACCGCAGCAGTCCATGCCGCAGCGCCGCCAGGGCCCGCGCCACCTTAGGGAGACAGGGGCGGCAGCTCGGCTCCTCACGGGCGCAGCTCTGCCCCAGCCGCCACAGGGGCACCGCCAGCCAGGGCTGGATGCAGAAATCTGCTATCTGCTGCAGCAGAAAGCCCAGGCTGAACACGTCCCCTGAGGCAAACACGGGCCGCCGCGCCCTCACCTCCGGCGCCATCCAGTGGCATTCAGCTCCTAACCCTTCTCTGGGGAAGTCGTCCTCCTTGCCCGTCTCTACGCTGAAGTCCCCGGCGACACGCCCCGCGCGGCACGCCCAACCCAGGTCGATGACGTGCAGCACGGGTGGTGCACGCCGCCCGAGACTGTGATGTTGTCAGTCTTCAGGTCATTGTGCACCACGCCCCTGGCGTGCACCTCCCCCAGGCGGCGGCACAGCTGGCCCAGGGAGCGCAGCACGCCCTGCACGGAGCACTGCATCAGGAACTTGTCGTACGGCTCGCCGACAAACTCCTGGATGATGGTGAGGGGCCGGAAGCCCAGGGCCAGAGGGCGCGGCACGCCCCCGGCCCCGCGCAGCTCCAGCATGAGCCGCGCCTCCCGCATCATGAACAGCAGTGCTCCGTCGTGGTGGAACTCCTTCCTCACCACGGGCGCGCCGCCCCACAGGAACATCCGCGCGCAGCCGTTGCCGCCGCTGCCCAGGAAGGAGCCGCCGTCCAGGGCGCGCATCTCCTCCTCCCTCAGGAAGGGGATGCGGCGGCCCAGGAAGTCAATGTCGCCTTCCCGGACCTCCACCTTCTGCCAGATGCGCCGCCACATCCAGCAGACCATGGGCAGGACTGCCACCAGGCATAGCAAAGTCTGCAGGGGAGCCCGTGTCCAGGCCCCCACCCCGCCCTGCAGGGACTTGTGCCACGCCAGCAGCAGTACCATTACCCACGCCCATAGCACCATGAGGGAGGGCCCCTTGAGGCGACACTCTCCTCGGGATCCTTTGGGGCGGCACTGCCCCGTGGACCTTTCTTTGGTCCTCAGTGGCGCCACGCCTCCCAGCAGGAAGCCTGGCGGCACCTGTGCCTCAGTGGCGGGGGCGGCAGGAGAGGCAGTGTCACGGCCTGGCAAGGGCGCTTCACCTGCTCCCAGAGGCATGTCCTCCTGAGGCGAGTCCATTACAGACAAGTCTTCCAGAGGCTTGTCCTCCAGGAGGGGCCCCGTGCTGCCCGCTCCGGGAGCCGTGCCCGCGCCGGCAAGAGCATCGCTCGAGCAAGGTAATGCCCGGCTCAGAGCCTTGCTCACCACGGCACGCGCGGGCCTCGGGCAGTGCAGTTCTCCGCCCAGAGCCTCACTCACCGCGCCAGGCGGAGGGCTCGGGCAGAGTGGAGCCTCACTGGGTGCGTGCAGTGCCGGGTCTGGCTCCTGCACCCCCCAGCTAAGGTGCACGCCCTCGCTGCTGGAGAAGAGCCGCAACGTGAGGTGGGCGGGTCCGGCCTGCAGGGCAGCCAGCAGGTCTGCCAGCGTGCCCTGCGTGGTCTTCCTCACGCCACGGCTCGTCCAGGCTCGCACCTTGAGTGGTGCCTTGGGGGGCAGCCTCGCCAGACCCTTGAGGTCCAGCCTGTGGTGCCCCGTGACGTTATGCCACTCTCCTGACGCTGCCCGCCGCCACCCGTCAGACGGGAACGTGAACATTGCCACATGGTGCCCCCTCGCCAAGCACCAGCGGCGCCCAGTGCTGAGCAGAGCGCGGCGCACCCCGAGCTGGGGTGAGGCCGCCACAGCTGCACAGCGCATGAAAGATATTACTTCAGTTCTGGGCATAGTTCCCGTCTGAAAGAAAAAAGAAATGTAAACCCCCGGGAAGGGGTTTTTGTACTTCGGGGGTCACTGGGGTGGTCACGTGACCCCAGCCCTGCAATGGTCACGTGACCACAGCCCCGCCAATAGGGATGCAAATGAAGAATAGTTAAACGTTAATTTGAGCCAGAAAGATATATATATATATATATATATATATATATATATATATATATATATATATATATATATATATATATATATATATATATATATATATATATATATATATATATATATATATATATATATAGAGAGAGAGAGAGAGAGAGAGAGAGAGAGAGAGAGAGAGAGAGAGAGAGAGAGAGAGAGAGAGAGAGAGAGAGAGAGAGAGAGAGAGAGAGAGAGAGCTTGGGGTGGGACAGGTTTCAAATCGAACTCCTTGTTGTCCACCTGATCCCTTAACACACCACCCTCCATTGCTGGGCAGAACCAGGCGACACATCAACGCCATACACTGTGCCAGTTTTTCATGCTGCTACAATATGAATTCACACACCTCACATCTCTCTCTCTCTCTCTCTCTCTCTCTCTCTCTCTCTCACACACACACACACACACACACACACACACACACACACACACACACACACACACACCCGGTAGTTCAGTGGTTAGAGCGCTGGCTTCACAAGCCAGAGGACCGGGGTTCGATTCCCCGACCGGGTGGAGATATTTGGTGTGTCTCCTTTCACGTGTAGCCCCTGTTCACTTAGCAGTGAGTAGGTACGGGATGTAAATCGAGGAGTTGTGACCTTGTTGTCCCGGTGTGTGGTGTGTGCCTGGTCTCAGGCCTATCCGAAGATCGGAAATAATGAGCTCTGAGCTCGTTCCGTAGGGTAACGTCTGGCTGTCTCGTCAGAGACTGCAGCAGATCAAACAGTGAAACACACACACACAGAGCAAGAATGAACAAAGATGCTCGCATACAAAAAATAAATTCTTTGTATACGTTTAGAAAATAATCAATTCAATTATTATTAGTAGTAGTATTTTATTTTTTTATTTATTTATTTTTTTGTAGATCCCGGCCAGTATAATGTTTGGAAGTGGAAGTGGAAGAAGAAATGTCTCAAGAGTGATTAGTGGTTAACTTCTTCAGTACTGGGACTCATTTTTACCTTGAGATTTGTGTACGATTAGACTATTTCATTGACATTAGGAAGGGGGCTATGGAGATCAGAAGATTAATGGCCACAGTCTTCACTATTTGAAATCCCCACGTGAGTTTCTGAAGCTGTACAAAATCATCTAATAGTAAGCAGGATAAGGAAACGCATCATGGTACTGAAGGGGTTAAGAAAAGACGTACCAAATAACAGTGAAAGGGTTAAATGTGAGGCAGGTAAGACAGGTGCATACAGGTGATGGTGGTGGAGTTAATTAGCCTGACTGGTACACCTTTAGGGCAAATATTAGCTATGGTTTGCTTTTCCTACTTATCTGTATGCAGTCTCTCCTTTTATCCTTTACTTTGAGGCTTTTCCTTTGCTGTTTTATATCTATTCTCTCTCTTCTTCCTCCCTTTGACCCTTTAGTTTCTCTCTCTGATGTCTACGAGTAATTATCTACACTTTCTACTCTTCCTCCCTTTAATTCCTTAACTCTCTTAATCGTATTTTGTCATTTCTTCTTCCACACTCCCTTCTCTCCTCCAATCCTTTAGCTTCATTGATCCTCCCGTTGTTATCTACCCTTCTACACTCCTGTCTCTTCCTCTCTTACCCTTTAACTTCCGTGGTCTTCCTTTTACTCTCTTTTATTCATCCACTTTATTTCTCTTTCTTTACCATAAACAATGCTCCTCTCTTCTCTTATCTCTTGAACTTCCTATTTCCAACCATCTCTCGCTCTTTTACCTCCTCAATACCAAAGCTTTTAGTCAAGCTCAATATGTGTGTTGGAGATTTACAGCTCAATGTTGAAGGGACTGAGTATTTGAACGCTACTTTAGTACATGTAGTTGTCGATTCTCTCAGGAAACTCAACAGCTGTCATTCAAATCGAAGTAAGAAATGTCACACTATCAATATTCCACTTCGTCTACCAGGTTAAGCGTGTGTGTGTGTGTGTGTGTGTGTGTGTGTGTGTGTGTGTGTGTGTGTGTGTGTGTGTGTGTGTGTGTGTGTGTGTGTGTGTGTGTGTGTGTGTGCGTGCGCGGTAACTTGTATTGTATAGGTAAACTTGGAGAGCGAGTATTTGGGGCTTTCATACCTGCGTCTACACGTAACTAATAGCACAAAGGTGAAATTTGGTCTACAATCAATTGGTCTCTAATTAGCTGGTACTCAGGTTATCTGGTCCACAAGTCAATTGATTTTCTAGACAGGTGATCATCAAGTCAGTTGGTCCCAAAACCCATTGAGACTCAAGACAGTTGGTCCCCAAACTTACTGACCACCTTTGTTCATTCTCGCTCAGTGAGTCACTGTACTTACATACCCAAAGAAGTGTGTGTGTGTGTGTGTGTGTGTGTGTGTGTGTGTGTGTGTGTGTGTGTGTGTGTGTGTGTGTGTGTGTGTGTGTGTGTGTGTGTGTGTGTGTGTGTGTGTGTGTGTGTGTGTGTGTGTGTGTGTGTGTGTGTGTGTGAGAGAGAGAGAGAGAGAGAGAGAGAGAGAGAGAGAGAGAGAGAGAGAGAGAGAGAGAGAGAGAGAGAGAGAGAGAGAGAGAGAGAGAGAGAGAGAGAGAGAGAACTATTTTAAATCCTGTCCACGGTCCGAGTGTAGGTTGGGCTTCCTCACTCGGGGCAACGGTTTTCTAGCGGGTGGGCTCTGAGATAGGAGGTACCCTAAACAGTATCCCCGTTAGCCCATAAATTCCCGTGAAAAGCCCACATGGTATACTAAAATGAAAAAAATGATAAGATCAAAAGTGCTTTTCCAATGGCCATGCTGAATAATCAGCGACAAAATACTTGTTAGCGTCAAGGTTGTTTTCTCCTTTCAATTTTTCAAAACCTTCACTTAGGTCTCCTCTTATCCTGCGCTTCGTTAAGCTGAATACATTGAATGCTTCCACTCGTTCATCATGCGGCTCATTTCTTAATCTTGGAATTATTGAAGTAACTCTACGCTGGATCTTTTCCAGTTTTTCAGTGTCTTTTCTGTAGTGTGGTGGCCAGAACTGCACAGTGTTCAAGCTGAGGACGCACCGGTGAATTATACAGAGCAAGTATAACCTTTTCAGATTGAAATTGAAAGCTTGTTCCAATGAACCCTGCTAATTTGTTTGTCATCTTTAGTGTTCCTGTGCAGTTTGACTCGGCTTCACATCTTTGGACACCACAACACCAACAACATTTTCACTTTCAGCACTGGCCATGGGCACTGTGTTCATCACGTATTTTGCTGCAACTTTTCTATGTTGAACTCCGTCTGCCATTTTCTGCCCAGCAGGTTAGTTGGCTGAGGTCGCACTGTAGTTCCTGCCGTTGTGAGGAGGAGGAGGAGGAGGAGGAGGAGGAGGAGGAGTGAAGGCCTTTGCACTTTTCTATATTGAATTCCATCTGCCATATTGTTCCTGGCATGTTAGTTGGCTAAGTTCACTCTGTACTTGCTGCCGTTGTGAGGTGGAGGAGGAGGAGATGTGAAGGACTTTCCACTTTTCTACATTCAAATTCATCTGCCATTTTCTGCCCAGCATATATATTTTTTTTTTTGTCCAGGCCTATAGCGCTTGTAGGTTTACTTGAAGAGTATGGGAAGAGCTGTTCAGCTTCCGCCCATTAGTGGGGCAGGCATTTTTATTTATAGTGGTGGGCATATTAGGGCACATATCACCACCCAAGCGTATCTTTGGTGTAACCACGTAGAGCCTGGGTATCTTGGTGACATGTAGGTAACTTAAGCCACTCCACAAATGGCAAAGTATCAAGGTGGTGGGATTCCAACCTACGCGTAGACGTCTGCCCGATGCCACCACCACCACCTTATCCACTACGTTTGCTGAGGTCACGCTGTAGTTCCTGCCGTGGTGAAGTTCAGGAGGAGGAGGACGACGACGACGACGACGACGACGACGAGGAGAGAGAGGAGGAGGACGAGGAGAGGAGGAGGAGGAGGAGGAGGAGGAGGAGGAGGAGGAGGAGGAGGAGGAGGAGGAGGTGGAGATAAGGACAGAAATTAAACGTCACCTCCACCATCCCTGCCACCCTTCCACCACCACCACCACCACCACCACCACCACCACCACCACCACCACCACCACCACCACCACCACCACCACCACCACCACCACCACCACCACCACCACCACCACCTCCATACATCACTCCGCCAGGAGGAGATGATGAAGAGGAAGAGGAGGAGAAGGAGGAGGAAGAGGAGGAGAAGTAGATGCGGAGAAGGAAGAGAATTTGAGGAGGAGGAGGAGGAGGAGGAGGAGGGGGAGGAGTAGGAGGAGGAGGAGGAGGAGGAGGGGAGGGTGTGTGGCCCAGGAGGCGGAGGGTGAGGAGAGCAGCCTGCGCCACCCAGGCAGTGAGGCGGTGAGTGTGCCACTGCACTGTACATGTGCCTCACTGCCGCACCATCAGGTGGAAGGGCTCCTGGAGCTGGCACCGCAGCATTCCTTGCCGCAGCGCCGCCAGGGTCCGCGCCACCTTAGGGAGGCAGGGGCGGCAGCTCGGCTCCTCACGGGCGCAGCTCTGCCCCAGCCGCCACAGGGGCACCGCCAGCCAGGGCTGGATGCAGAAATCTGCTATCTGCTGCAGCAGGAAGCCCAGGCTGAACACGTCCCCTGAGGCAAATACGGGCCGCCGTGCCCTCACCTCCGGCGCCATCCAGTGGCACTCAGCGCCTAGCCCTTCCCTGGGGAAGTCGTCCTCCTTGCCCGTCTCTAGGCTGAAGTCCCCGGCGACACGCCCCGCGCGGCACGCCCAACCCAGGTCGATGACGTGCAGCACGGGGTGGTGCACGCCGCCCGAGACTGTGATGTTGTCAGTCTTCAGGTCATTGTGCACCACGCCCCTGGCGTGCACCTCCCCCAGGCGGCGGCACAGCTGGCCCAGGGAGCGCAGCACGCCCTGCACGGAGCACTGCATCAGGAACTTGTCGTACGGCTCGCCGACAAACTCCTGAATGATGGTGAGGGGCGGAAAGCCCAGGGCCAGAGGGCGCGGCACTCCCCCGGCCCCGCGCAGCTCCAGCATGAGCCGCGCCTCCCGCATCATGAAAAGC
>NC_059274.1:2240000-2262500 GCF_017591435.1 Portunus trituberculatus
AATAGTCAAAGGGGGCAGATGATGGAGAGCGGCTGAGGCATCGATAAAAGATATACAGTCTAGGGAACACTGTGGATTCTGAGCGGATTCCAGTCTCTTCTATCAGGATCAGAACCTCTTACTACAGGATTAGGACTCCATTCGCTGGGATTGAAGTCTTATGGTTCAGTTCTTGTTCTCTTTAAAGATTGGAGACTCTTACACCAGGTTTAGGCAAGTTTATAGCAATCTGATTCCTTATATGAGCATCAGAACTTCTTATATATAATTTAAGCCTATAATGTAAGTCGGCATTCTTGATGTTAAAATTAGGAACCCATAAGTTAGGATTCAAAGGTCTTGTGGATGGATTCTAGTTCTCTTTAAAGTATTAGAAACTCTTATATCAGGATTGGAAAACCTAATCTAAACTCTTCGATACGTTACATTAGTTATAATAAAAGACTGAACCCTTTATGTTGAAATTATGAACCCATTAGTAGGGATTTAAACACCTTGTTGATTGATTCTTATTCTCTCTCTTTAAAGGATTAGAAACCCTTTCACTATGAATAAGGAGCTTTACACTAATTTAAACTCTTTTATACGCTGAATTAAGATTTGAACCTCTTAGATTAATTTGAAACCTTTATATTATAATTAGAATCCAATATTTAGAATTTTAATGTTCTACTGATTGATTGTTGTTCGAAATAAAAGGATAGGAATTTTTTTTATATTAATCCTAATCTTTTATTCAATCTTTCATTAAAATCAGAATTTCTTTCACTACAATAGAACCTTACAAAAGAAACTGAACCATTTTCGAGAACTGAAACCCTTTATATAAGAATTTGAGCCATTTTCTTTATCAAATTTCTTAACATCAAAATCAAAACCATTTACTAAACTGTTCGGATTCCTTTTACCTGAATTAGACTCCTTTATAAGACGGTGATGTTATTAACTAAAAGGTGAACAATAAAAGAAAACATAGATAAGAAGGAGAGGATTTATGAATGGTTTCTAATTTACTCTGGTTTAGATTTATGCTACGTAAGTTTAAACACTGAGGTAAACTCGTTCCTTGCTGTAAAATTTAGTGCGTCTTGAAAGGGGGTGCGTGCGTGTGCGTGTATGTGTATGTGTGCTATGACCGGAAGAATATTATATACCAAGTTAATATTTTCGTCACAGTTTATAACCATTAATTTCGTAAGCGGCGGTAATATACAGCGGTGCATAAAATACGGCCAGAACGCCGCGTTTGGTTAGCGAAAGCCGGCCGTAAGTCACCGTTTTAATGCTGCAGTAACTTAGTGCGTTCGCTGCGACTCACTTTTTTTCCCCGATTACATTCCTCTTTTTATTGGTACATTTTTCCCGAGATTAATATTTCCCTAATGTATTCTAGACGTGGTATTCGTTTGGGTGTCTTGGCAGATCTATTTCGTAGGTTAATTAAAGTTTTGGGTTAATGTTTTTGTTTCAGCGTTCTTGAGGCACTGCGAATGGGGCGACGAGAGGAAGGGACAAGGATGGAAGGAAGGGAAGAAGGAAGAAGTAAGTGGCCTGGAGTGGAGGAAAGAGAGGTAGAAGAGATGTGGAGTGGGAGAGAAGAGGGGGAGGAAAAAGGAAAGTACCTGAATCAATGGTACTTGAGAGAGAGAGAGAGAGAGAGAGAGAGAGAGAGAGAGAGAGAGAGAGAGAGAGAGAGAGAGAGAGAGAGAGAGAGAGAGAGAGAGAGAGAGAGAGAGAGAGAGAGAGAGAGAGAGAGAGAGAGAGAGAGAGAGAGAGAGAGAGAGATTTACATATACATAAACTACATACAGCATTACAGTCTCGAAAATATAAACAAAGAATTAAATACATAACCGCATAAAGGAAACAACTGTACATTCACAAACAACCAAAAAAAAAACTAAATGAAAAAATAATGAATAAATAAATGAATAAAACTGAATAAATAAACTAAATATAAATGAAAAAAAAAAACAAAATAAATAAGAAAAACCAAAAAAACAATTAATCTAACACCCGGACCCTGAAGGCACCCGCAGGAAAGAAGCACCTGAAGGGAAAACCAATAAAACTGGGGGCAATAAAGGTGAGGGACACAAAGAAAGGTATGACACAGCTAGGGAACAGTGCACGTGTCTTTTCATCTTTGCGTGTGATCTCTTGTCCAGCATTAACTCTTCAGTACAATGACGCGTTTCCATATTCATTCTGGTGACTATTCGGTGATTTCATACAGCTTCAGAAACTTATGTGGGAGATTAAAATAGTGAAGACCGTAGCCATTAATCTCCTGAGCTCCATAGACCCTTTCTAATGTCACTAAAATGCTCCAATCGTACACAAATCTCAAGGTAAAAATGTGTTCCAGTACTGAAGGGGTTTGAAAGGCGTTCTCATTCTCATTACTATTTTACAAAGGCCAAGGAGATAATTAACCAGGTTCTCAGGAGTGGTTACCCTATTCATAACGTAGAAATCTAATTAATCTGCCACTAGAACCACAACACTCTCACTCAAAACTCGCCTAACTTCAACTAGAGCCTTCTGAATGTAGTAGTGGTGTGGGGCAGACGCTTTATAATATAGCTTTGTTATCTCACACACAACGACTATATTCAAAGGCCACGGAGATAACTAACCAGGTTCTCAGGAATGGTTACCCTATTCATAGCGTGGATATCTAGTCAATCTGCCACTAGAACCGTGTCACGTCAACAAGAGCCTTCTGAGAGTAGTGGAAGTACGGTGTGTTTCATATGGCATTGTTATTTCCACACAATGACTATTTTCAAGAGCAAATGAGATAACTAGCCAGTTCTCGAGAGTGATTACCCCATTCACAACGTAGAGATCTGGTTAATCTGCCACTAGAATCAAACTCAAAACCCGCGTAACTTCAACTAGAGCCTTTTGAGACTAGTAGAGGCGTAGTGTGTTTCATAATATGGCTTGCTATCTCACACACACACACACACACACACACAACACACTAACAATTCCACACCTTTCTCTCACCGTCTGTTACCTGCCTTCCTGTCCTCCCCGCTCATGTATCCTTTACCTACCAGGAAACGTATGACACAAGCTCGGGGCGAATGAAAAGTGGGAGCACGGACCACGTAACGCAAAGTATTACCCTGCCGTGATCAAAAGGTAGCATATATCTGGCAAACTCTGGGAGGGTACGCACGTATGGGATTATTAAGTACAAATGAAGGAGGAATTGTATTGTGAGGCAGGAAAAAAGAGAGGAAGGAATGAGGGAAGGAAAAATGAATAGTTTGCAATTCTCTGATGTGAAAATAGTGATATGTTTTGATAAGTACACTCAATTAAGGAATCTTGGGATTATTAAGTAGAAATGAAGGAGGAAACGTATTGTGAGGCAGGAAAAAGAGAGGGAGGGAATGAGGGAAGGAAAAATGAATAGTTTGCAATTCTCTGGTGTGAAAATAGTGATATGTTTTGATAAGTAAACTCAATTAAGGTATCTGTTGTGGTATCCCAAGTTAAGCTCAACAGCAGAGGCAAGAAAAACGTGATACTGATGAAAATGTGGATAAATACAAAGTAAATAAACAAACAGGTTAATACAGGAATAAATAAAGGAGACATTGAGAAGAAGCAAGGGAGAGGGAGAGAGAGAGAGAGAGGTGGGGAGGGCGAAATAAATCATGGAATAGAATGCGTCTGTCAATAAATATGAAGCAAATAAGCAAACAGGTAATACAAGAATGAATAAACGAGAAAGAAAGAACAAAAAACAAGATAGAGAACGAGACAGAGACAGAGACAGAGACAGAGAGAGAGAGAGAGAGAGAGAGAGAGAGAGAGAGAGGGACGAAATAAATCAAGAAATAGGATGCGTCTTGTCAATACTGGGGAGGAAGGAGGCGTCGTGTGGGTCATTACTTTTCCACAAGATCCCGAGTGCCGGTGTAAATGGACCCAGCACTGCGGTATGGACAGCGTATATGGATGGCTATACATACACATGAGCGAGTAAGCAGGTCATATATATGCGCACAAATAGTATATGCGCCTGTAAATCAAAATGTCGCCGGGTTTATAAGGGAGAGAAAAGAACATACGAGGATCTTCTGTGGTTAACCTCTTCAGTACCGGGACACACTTTTATCTTGAGATTTGTGTATGATTAGACCATTTTATTGTCATTAGGAAGGGTCTATGGAGGTCAGAATTTTAATGACCACAGTCTTCATTATTTTAATCCCTCATGTGAGTTTCTGAAGCTGTAAAAAATAATCAAATAGTAAGAAAAAATGAATATGGAAACACGTCATGGTACTGAAGGAGTTAAAGGTAAAGTGAATGCATAGGTAAGCAAAATACATGCAAACATACAAATAGTGGCTGTTATTCAGAATATCTGACTTTGTAAAGGTCAGCACAGTTGTTGAGTTTAGAGAAAAGTTGATTTTAAGGCATGTAAAAAGTGAATGTACAGGTAGCAGTAATATATTCAGACACACAAATGAACGAAGATATAATTCAATATGTCGGTCTATTTAAAAAAAAAAAAAGCGCAGTAAAATATGTATTGCAATGAAAAAGTGTGAATTTTGTGTCACGTTAATGCACTGGTAAGAGTAATATATAGACACACACTAGACACACCTATAACTCAATATATCAGCTTGAAAAAGTAAATTTAGTGGAGAGGAGTATATATGATGTGTAGAGAAAGACGGAGGGGAGCGGGTTTCCGTCACGTGAATACGAAGATGAAATAATATATCGCTGGAATTGTGAGCTCTGTAGGGAGAATTATATTAAAGGCGCAGGGAAAAGTCATGTGAAGGTTCAGATGCCAGGTTAAATCACGGGGTTTAGGCAGGGAATGGCGAGGTGTGCATAAGGCAAAGCTCAGTAGAGATAATTAAATAAGAAGAGTAGGTAAAGGTGGGTAGATTTTGTCAAGTGAAGGTTCAGATGCAAGGCAGAATCACGGGGTTTAGGCAGGGAATGGGTGCATTAATATATACCCTGCAGAGTGGTATTTGACTGATGTAAATAAAGTAAAGCTCTGCAGAGACAATCATATAAAAGGCGCAGGGAAAAGTGGGTAGTTTCTGTTAGTTTCTGTCACGTGGAATTTCATGTGCAAGGGGTTTAGGCAGGGAATGGATGCAACAATATATACCAGCCCTGCAGAGTGGTATTTGATGGGTGTAAATAAGGCAAAACTCTGTAGAAAGAATTATATAAGAGGTGTAGGAAAAGGTGGGACAATTATATAAGAGGTGTAGGAATAGGTGGGAGAATTATATAAGAGGTGTAGGTAGAGATGGGCAGTTTCTGTCACGTGGAAGTTCAGATACAAGGCTGAGTCACGGAGTTTGGGCAGGGAATGGGTGCATCAATATATACCATCCCTGCAGAGTGGTATTTGACAGGTGTAAATAAGGCAGGCATTGATGTACACTGTACGGCGACTGGAGTGTATGTGTAGGAGAGTAATTGATTGATTGGACGATGGATGGACTGGTAAATTGAATGACTGACTCGAAGCGCTCCTGAAATAGAATCACTTGGCTCGAAAAATGTATTAAAAAAGAGATGGTGATTGGTTAAAAAGCGAAGAGTTTAAAGATTTAATAATAATAAAAAAAACGATAAAAAGAGGGAATGGACCATGAAATAATAAAACGAGCCATGAAACAACAACAAAAAAAAAAAAAAAACGTTAGAAAGCAAAGAACAAACCATGAAAAGTGATGTAGACAATAGACAAACAATAATAAAAGACAAAGAAACAAAAAGAAAAATAAATAGAAAAATACTAACAAAAGGGAATAAAACTGAACGCTTAACTTTACCTATAAAAAAAAGAGAGAGAAAAGAAAAACAAAAGACAATGAAATAGAAAAAAAAAAATAAGTAGAAAAATACTTACTAAAGGAACAAAACTATACACTTAACTTTCTATAAAAAAATAAACCACAGAAAAGAAAAAAAAAATGACAAAGAAATATGCAAGCGACAAAAGTATTCCTGCTTCTCTTTTTTTTCACAAATTCGAGTTACTGTCAACGTTTTATGGATTCTCTCAGCGCCTCGTCTTTGTCCGGGAGACTAGAGCACAGACAGACGGACAGACGGACAGAGGGAGAAAGGAAGGGAAGGAGGGAGGAAAAGGAGAGAAGGAAGGAAGGGAAGGAAGGGAAGGGACAGAGGGAGAGTGGAGGAAGCTGAAGCAACGCGTGGAGGCGGAAAATCTTACATAGTTTTGTATTTCTGAGAGAGAGAGAGAGAGAGAGAGAGAGAGAGAGAGAGAGAGAGAGAGAAAGTGGGTGTTGGAGAGTTGGAACAATAAAAACGAAACACAAAGCGAGAAGGAAACAAGAACAGAGGAAGTCAAACAGAGATAGATAGACAGAAGTGAAATAAAGGAAAGAAAAAAAAAAATCGGATTTGGACTATGAAAGACGGGACAAGACACACACACACACACACTCTCTCTCTCTCTCTCTCTGGGAAAGTGAATCAAACCGTGGTACAGTGGAACCATGCGTGCTTTGGGATCCGAGGGGTCTCCAAGCGCACGGGTTCGAATCCTGTCCACGGTCCGAGTGTAGGTTGGGCTTCCTCACTCGGGGTAACGGTTTCCTAACGGGTGGGCTTTCAGATAGAGGGTACCACAAAAAAGTATCCCCTTTAGCCAATAATTTCCTGTGAAAAACCCACATAGTATAAATAAAAAAAATAAAAAACAAACGTAGAGGTCTTGATAGGTGTGACTAGTTTTGATCGTCATAAAGTGAAATAAAAGGAGAGCAATTCATAACAACGCTGCCACTAGACACTGTCCTCGGCCATAACTAGTTCGGTTTTCGTATCCACTCTCGCAACGAAGTAAAAGTGAACCGAAATCAAATCATCCTCTGACCTTTCTTAAAATGAAACGTAGAATTCACACCACTCAACATTTTTTGTTTTTGTTTTTTTCACTCACTAGATTTTCCATTTTCGCTTTTGAATTTCACTATGAAGCTTCGGGATATTTTGAAATAAGACTCGAGACTTTTTGAAGATTCATATGCAGTTTCTCGTTTTCCTCCTTCCTTACGGCTAGAGTCACGATTCGAAACTTTGAAGATCTGAGGCAGTTTTGTCGTATTGATGCTCATATCTTGCCTTCCTTCGTAATCTTCCTTACCTTGAAACACATGTCTTTTCCTCCACATATCCCTACCCCCCACACACACGCCCGGTAGCTCAGTGGTTAGAGCGCTGGCTTCACAAGCCAGAGGACCGGGGTTCGATTCCCCGGCCGGGTGGAGATATTTGGGTGTGTCTCCTTTCACGTGTAGCCCCTGTTCACTTAGCAGTGAGTAGGTACGGGATGTAAATCGAGGAGTTGTGACCTTGTTGTCCCGGTGTGTGGTGTGTGCCTGGTCTCAGGCCTATCCGAAGATCGGAACTAATGAGCTCTGAGCTCGTTCCGTAGGGTAACGTCTGGCTGTCTCGTCAGAGACTGCAGCAGATCAAACAGTGAAACACACACACACACACACACACACACACAATAAAAGGAAGAGGGCTTTTAATCTTTCTTCGTATTCTTCCTAATCTTGAAACGCAACTATCTTTTCCCTCACCCCTCCAACACACACACACACACACACACACACACACACACACACACACACAATAAAAGGAACAGGGGTTTTAATCAATCTTTCTTCGTATTCTTCCTAATCTTGAAACGCAACTGTCTTCCCTCACCCCTCCACACACACACACACACACAAACACGATGGAAGGAAGAGGATCGTAAGTCTCGAATCATCCAACGAAAGTAAAATGATAACGAGAAGGAGATTCGCTTGTAAACAATTTCTCGCCTTTACACCAAAACGCTCCCACACGGAAACTCCAATTATGTGAAGGAAAATGGAGGCGATGCGATCATTTCCACTGGTCAATATTTCCGTGGTGGTGGTGGTGGTGGTGGTAATAAGGACAGAGTTAGAGGGGGGGATTTAGGAAGACTGTGGTGATTGTCGTGATTGTGGTGATTGTGGTAATGGTGGTAGGGAGGTAAAAAAGTGAAGAGAAAGGGAGGATTTGATGGTAATGGTTGTAGTTATAAGGTGGTGGTGTTGATAGTAGTAGTAGTAGTAGTAGTAGTAGTAGTAGTAGTAGTAGTAGTAGTAGTAGTAGTAGTAGTAGTAGTAGTAGTAGAAGTAGTAGTAGTAGTAGTAGCAGTAGTAGAGGTGTAAAAATCGTGGTGATGGCGGTGGCAGTGGTGATGGTGGAGACGGTAATGGTGGCAGTGGTGGTGGTGGTGGTGGTGGTGGTGGTGCTGGTGGTGGTGTCCTCTTTGATAAGTCTGTTCAATTAATTTTGGTAGCGGGCGCAGGACAACAGTATGCACTAAACACACTTTCTCTCTCTCTCTCTCTCTCTCTCTCTCTCTCTCTCTCTCTCTCTCTCTCTCTCGTAAAAGAATCGTGTGTGCAGTCGACTTAATGGTGACGATGATGATGATGGTGGTGGTGGTGGTGGTGGTGGTGGTGGTGGTGATGGTTGTGGCAGCATAAGAATCACTACTGGTATTAGTATTATGCCATAATCATTATGTTAGGTGGTGGTGATGGTGGTGGTGGTGGTGGTGGTGGTGGTGGTAGTAGTAGTAGTAGAAGAAGTAGAAGTAGTAGTAGTAGTAGTAGTAGTAGTAGTAGTAGTAGTAGTAGTAGTAGTAGTAGTAATAGAAATAAAGCTGGAATTTGAATATTTTCGCCTTCAGACATAAAGTTTCCATCCCACCCACCCACCCACCCACCCACACACACACACACACACCCACCCACCCACCCACACACACACACACACACACACACACACACACACACACACACACACACACACACACACACACACACACACACACACACATTTCAAAACAAACAGCACACTCAAACACCTGAATTCCCTCATTACACCCTCAACGGCGTGACCGAGGCAGCCGCAAGCGCTTCGCCGGGACAAATTTGCGACTAATTACAAAGTTGAGAGTTTCCTTCCGTTCCTTTAAGTGCCGCGTCCTCCTGAACATCCTGGAACGGTGGTGTGACGTTCTGGCGACGCTGGTGCCTCTCTCGCAACACCCAATCGACCTGCGGCGGAGGAGCGACGCGGCAGCTGTCAACAGGAGTGTTTGGCGGGTGATTCTGAGGCAGTGTGGTGGGTTTGCTATTCAAATAAAAGGTGTTTAGTGGCATTGATTTGGCAAAGACATGGTGGCGAGTTGCTACTGTTGCTGCTGGTGTGAAGTGAAGTGAAGCATTGCAAGGAGTGAGACTGCAATACTCCAGCTGAATAATAGATGAAAGTGAAGGCAAATGGAAGAAAATTAGGGTTTCAATACTGTGATATTGGGTAAAAGTGGAAGCAAAATTAAATTAATAAACGTTTGAATGCGACACTCAAGCCGAATTAAGGGTAACAGTGAACGTGAATAAGAAAAAGAAAATGTTTGAGCCGGACACTCGAGGAACATCGGACGCACATTGGGGAAAATGACGGTCAGAACACAACACACGAAAAACAACGACTGCAAAAGTGGATCCAAATAAAAGACAATTTGAACAAAACGCAAGGAATACAAGGATGGAAATTAACAAAAGTGAAAGGAGGGAACGCTATACAAACTGCGAAAACAGTTAGGCGTCCTATAGCATCTCGCCTTGAGTCATTTAATTGTTGTTGGGTTGGGCGTCTGTTGAACGCTGTTGAATAATGCAGGGTGGTATCATCAGCATAGGAGTGGATAGGGCATTGAGTCAGATTTAGGAGATCATTGATGAATAATAGAAAGAGAGTGGGTGATAGGACAGAACCCTGTGGAACACCACTGTTGATAGTTTTAGGGAAGAACAGTGACCGTCTACTACAGCAGCAATAGAACGATCGGAAAGGAAACTGGAGATGAAGGTACAGAGAGAAGGATAGAATCCGTAGGAGGGTAGTTTAGAAATTAAAGATTTGTGCCAGACTCTATCGAAGGCTTTCGATATGTCAAGGCCGACAGCAAAGGTTTCACCGAAGTCCCTAAAAGAGGATGACCAAGATTCAGTTAGGAAAGTAAGAAGATCACCAGTAGATCTGCCTTTACGGAAACCATACTGGCAATCAGAGAGAAGGTTGTGAGCTGATAGATGCCTCATTATCTTCCTATTAAGGATAGACTCAAAGGCTTTAGAAAGGCAGGAAATCAAAGCTATAGGGCGGTAGTTAGAAGGATTGGAGTGGTCACCTTTTTAGGGACAGGTTGAATGTGAGCAAACTTCCAGCAAGAAGGATAAATAGAAGTAGAGAGACACAGATGAAAGAGTTTGACCAGGCAGTGAGCGAGTTCGGAAGCACAGTTTTGAGAACAACAGGAGGGACTCCATCCGGACCGTAAGCCTTCCGAGAATCAAGGCCAGAGAGGGCCAGGAAAACGTCTTTATAAAGAATTTTAATTTTAGGGATGAAGTAGTCAGAGGGTGGAGGAGTAGGAGGAATATGCCCAGAATCATCCAAAGTTGAGTTGGTAGCAAAGGTTTGAGCGAAGAGTTCAGCTTTAGAAAAGAAGAGACAGCTGTAGAGCCATCTGGATGAAGTAAAGGAGGGAAAGACGAAGAAGTAAAGTTGTTAGAGATATTATTGGCTAGATGCCAGAAATCTCGAGAGGAGTTAGAATTGGAAAGACTTTGACATTTTCTATTGATGAAAGAGTTTTTAGTAAGTTGGAGAATAGATTTGGCATGATTACGGGCAGAAATATATAGGGCATGAGTTTCAGCAGTTGGATGGCTACGGAACCGTTTGTGAGCCGCCTCTCTATCATTGACAGCACGAGAACAAGCAGAGTTAAACCAAGGCTTTTTAGCTTTAGGGTTAGAGAAAGTATGAGGAATGTATAGCTCCATGCCAGAGATAATCACCTCTGTTATGCGCTCGGCACAAAGAGAAGGATCTCTGACATGAAAACAATAATCATCCCAAGGAAATCAGAATAGTACTGCCTTAGTTCCTCCCACTTAGCAGAGTTAAAATGCCAGAAGCACCTCCGCTTAGGCGGGTCCTGAGGCTGCACTGGAGTGATAGAACTGGTAACGGAAATTAGATTGTGGTCGGAGGAGCCCAACGGAGAGGAAAGTTTAACAGAGTAAGCAGTAAAATGGAGATCTCAGCAAAAGGAAAGTGAGATAAGATGTGCTCCACCTTGGAAGTCAAATAGTCAAAGAATTTTACATAGTCAGAGGAATTAGGTGAGAGGTATACAGCACAGATGAATTTAGTTAGAGAGTGACATTGAAGTCTTAGCCAGATGGTAGAAAATTCTGAAGATTCATGAATGAGGTAGATACGTGAAGGAGGCCAAAGATAGAAGACAGGATGGACTGTATGGCAAAGTATCTTGGTAAAATTAATTTCTTTAGTATCATGACGCATTTTCGTATTTATTCTAGTTACTATTTGGCGATTTTATACAGCGTCACAAACTCCTGTGGGGGATTAAAATAGTGAAAACTCTGGCCATTAATCTTCTGACCTCCATAGACTCTTCCTAGTGCAAATAAAATCGTTTAATCATGGCCAAAAAAACAAAAAAGAAAAATCAAGGTAAAAAAGCGTCTCAGAATTCAAGGGGTTAAGAACTGAGACGAATGAAGCTGAAATGAGGAACAGACCTTACCAAACCAGACTCTAGTAAAAAGAAGAATCTGTTGGTTGTTTCAGGGATATCAAAGTAAAAGGTCACACACACACACACACACACACACACACACACACACACACACACACACACACACACACACACACACACACACACACACACATATACACAGTGGTATTCACCTTCTCAAAAGGCCAATACAGAAAGAAGGAAGAGAAGGAGAGAAAGAAGAAAAGGAGGGAAGTAAGGAAGGAATGGAAATAAGAGAGGGAGAGAAAGAAGGTAAGAAAGAGAGAAAAAAGGAAGGAATGGAAGTAAGAGAGGGAGAGAGGGAGGTGAAAACATCAAAGTCATCTGAAAAGTGACACAGAAAATCTAGATGACGTGTTACTGAGAAGTGTGTGTGTGTGTGTGTGTGTGTGTGTGTGTGTGTGTGTGTGTGTGTGTGTGTGTGTGTGTGTGTGTGTGTGTGTGTAAAACTATCAGAACTGAAATAGTCTCTCTCTCTCTCTCTCTCTCTCTCTCTCTCTCTCTCTCTCTCTCTCTCTCTCTCTCTCTCTCTCTCTCTCTCTCTCTCTCTCTCTCTCTCATTCTCTTTCCCCTCATGCTGACAGTGGACGTGAGAGAGAGAGAGAGAGAGAGAGAGAGAGAGAGAGAGAGAGAGAGAGACTACATGTTATTCTTGTTAATGTCAAATTGTCTGTCGATCTCTGTCTCTCTCTCTCTCTCTCTCTCTCTCTCTCTCTCTCTCTCTCTCTCTCTCTGCACGTCCCCTGCCAGCATGAGTGATGAGGAGAGACAACACTGCGCCAGATGTACTCACTCCGTCTTGTCGCCTGTTGTTATTACTCCCACTTCTTGATTCCCCCCGTCTTAAGTGGCAAGGTGAGGCAGCGACACACACCTGCACTCGTCACACCTGAGTGGACACTAACAGGTAACTAATAAGCACTGTTGTTAATGGATTTAGTCTACTGCAAGGTATTCTACGCCCACACTCACAGACACTCACGGACACTCACGGATAGTCACGCACACTCACGCACGCACACCCCCACGAGAGAAGGATGGAAGGAAGAAAGAAGGAAAAACAAACTAGCAATTTCACGGCAGCAGCTTCCATGGCGCTTCCACAAACACTCCAGTTCTCTTGCAAGATAAAAGAAGAAGAGGAAAAAGAAGAAGAAGAAGAAGAAGAAGAAGAAGAAAAGGAAGAAGAAGAAGAAGAAGAAGAAGAAGAAGAAGAAGAAGAAGAAGAAGAAGAAGAAGAAGAAGAAGAAGAAGAAGAAGAAGAAGAAGAAGAAGAAGAAGAAGAAGAAGAAGAAGAAGAAGAAGAAGAGGAAGAAGAAGAACAGCAGCAGCAACAGCAACAACAACAACAACAACTACAACAACAGCAGTAGCTTAACAAATCTTGGGAGAAAAGGCATAAAGTGGAGACCAAAGTGGAGAGAGAGAGAGAGAGAGAGAGAGAGAGAGAGAGAGAGAGAGAGAGAGAGAGAGATACATGTTACTCTTGTTTATGTCAAATTCTCTCTCTCTCTCTCTCTCTCTCTCTCTCTCTCTCTCTCTCTCTCTCTCTCTCTCTCTCTCTCTCTCTCTCTCTCTCTCTCTCTCTCTCTCTCTCTCTCTCTCTCTCTCTCTCTCTCTCTCTCTCTCTTTCTCTCTCGGATGTCTCACGTTTGTTTCTGTCACCAGAAGCTTTTGCGGATTCACATCACAAGGACTCTCTCTCTCTCTCTCTCTCTCTCTCTCTCTCTCTCTCTCTCTCTCTCTCTCTCTCTCTCTCTCTCTCTCTCTCTCTCTCTCTCTCTCTCTCTCTCTCTTTACAAAATGGTCGGTGTGAACGATGGAAAGTGTGAAATGTTGTTTGCTTGGTTAATGGATTGTGTGTTCGGTTTATTCTCTCTCTCTCTCTCTCTCTCTCTCTCTCTCTCTCTCTCTCTCTCTCTCTCTCTCTCTCTCTCTCTCTCTCTCTCTGGCTGTTAATTCCTTAATCTCTTTCCAGATCATAAAATGGCGATCTGAAACCAATTTTCTGAGAGGACATTTTGAAGTTCATATTGTTTTATCCACCCACAGAAAGACCAGCGAATAATTAACTTTTTTCCAACATGAATGTCAGGAGCAGAGAAAAGCACTAATAACAGTATATAAAGGACCTTTGAAAACACACCAAGCTTAAAAACAATGTCCAGTTCTTGATAACACTAAAGAATACACGCGGCAGAATAAGAGGAAAGATTGACAGTATAAGATAGACTGTCGAAAAATGGTGTAATAAGTTTGAAATCTGAAGCCAATGAAATGTCCAGATCAAATGTGCATGTTGCCAATACCTACTCCAAATTGAATGACAGGACAAAAAAAAAAAAGAACTACTAACAGTATATAAAGCGCCTTCGAGAACAAACCAGACTTAAAAAAAATGTCCAGTTCTTGATAACACTAAAGAATACACGCTGTAGAATAAGAGGAAAGATTGACTGTATGAGATAAGCTGTCGAAAAATGGTGTAGTAAGTTTGAAATCTGAAGACAATGAAATGTCCAGATCAAATCAGAATGTTACCATTACCTACTGCCTGAGTGACGTCTTTAGCCCCTTCAGTACCAGGACATGTTTTCATACCAATTCCGCTTACTATTTTACACAGCTTCATAAACTTACGTGGGGATTAAAATAGTGACGACTCTGGCCCTTAATCTTCAGACCTCCACAGACCCTTCCTAATGTAAATAAAATCGTTTAATCCTACCCAAAATTCAAGGTAGAAATGCGTCCCAGTAATGAAGGAGTTAAGAAATAATGACGTAATGCTCTGATATTCCGAAGTAAGGATCCTTGTGGTGCACCAATACGCGTTCGGTGATCCAAAAGTTCACTGCGATACAATGCTGCTAAAGCTTTAATTTCTGACATTCCCCCAAGCAGCAAATTCACCGATATTGTGTGATTCTTGTATCTGACTGAAGCTCACACGTAACAAGCACACGTATCTAAAAATACAATAGATAAGATGACAATAGTGAAAAGAATAATCAAGTGAAATCAAATAATCCTCCATACAGTAAGAAATTAACATACAACTACAAGAAATGTAAAGAAATACAACAGAAAACAAAACTAGGAAACAAAGTAACTGAAATATTGGTTAAAAAAATAATAATGGAATAACATATTAGGAAGCAAGACTCACAGGGAATGACCTTCAATCAATCAACGAAGAACAGAAAACCTGATCTTTATTCTGACCTTACCGTGACGAATAAAATCGAGAAAATAGGTAAAGAAAGCAGAGAGAGAGAGAGAGAGAGAGAGAGAGAGAGAGAGAGAGAGAGAGAGAGAGAGAGAGAGAGAGAGAGACGCTGTACACGACACGAGGAAAAGAATACAGAAAGAGAGAGGGAAAAAAAGAAAACAAAACAATGGATGACAGCAAGAAACACTGCTCTATAAGGCTCGGGGACACACGGCAAGGCTGGGCGCAATACTCACCATAATACACACAAATATGACCACAATGTGTACCTCTCAGGCTTACCAAGAGGAGGAGGAGGAGGAGGAGGAGGAGGAGGAGGAGGAGGGGAAAAAGAATGAGGACAATGAGAACCAAAGAATATACTGGTTTGGATGCGGATGAGGTGGTGGTGGTGGTAGTGGTGGTGGTGGACGAGAAGAAATGAAGAAGTCTTAGAACGCAAGGTGGTTTACATAAGATAGTCAAGGTAATATTCATGGCTTTGATTAAGAGTCCAGTCCACTCACCCTTCAACATTCAAGAGGATGTATTTTTATTGACGTGTTTTCTTTCATGTTCGTGGGAAATGTACCGTGATGCGTTGAGGGTCCAGACAAACTGACGACAAGAGAGCTTGGTGTTTAAGAGGCAATGGGGTCTGTTTGGTCGAATAGAGATAGACTTGTTAAGGAAAGATTTAGTGCCCTTTACCATACAGTGATACAGTCAGTGTGCTGAAGACTGACAGCCGTGGTACAGTGGAACCATGCGTGCTTTGGGGTCCGAGGGGTCTCCAAGCGCACGGGTTCCAATCCTGTTCACGGTCCGAGTGTAGGTTGGGCTTCCTCACTCAGGGCAACGGTTTCCTAGCGGGTGGGCTTTGAGATAGAAGATACGCCAGAAGAGTATCCCCCTTTAGGCCATAAATTTCCGTGAAAACCCCACATGGTATAGATAAATAAAAGAAAATAAGTATGGAAGTGGAAATTTTAGGACGAAATTATATATCAACTTTATAAAAGAAAATAGAGTATACATTCAGTTATCAAATCAAAGTATCTATCTATTTTGAGTTGAATCATAAACACATAAAATAAATATAAATCAAACCTAAAAATCGAAGAATAATGTTAGGAATTAGGGTGATGTTGAAAATTTATGTAAACCAGCTATTCATTTTACGCGCCGGTTCGTCTGAATGTATTGTGAAGCCTCGGAGGTTCGTATACGTATCTGATGTCTGCATGTATTTCGCTCAGGGAGATATCATGAAGGAAATAAAGGTATCTCACCAAATAGAGCATTACAGTAGAGACAAATAGAAAAATACGTAACACATCAGCAAGAACTAAACCTAATGGATGATGACACTGATGAGAACTGAGCAACGTTACCGAATGAAAACACACACAGTGAGTGGGGAAACACAACGGTGAGGCTAAGTGGCAGGACGCCCTTAAGGGAGGTGAGGGAGAGACGCCGCGCTGCCACCACCAACAAAAAATTATATCACCAGAATATTTTTTATCAGTGCGGCAAGATTGGGTTATGGCGGGTAAAAGGGCGCCTTGTGGGGAGCAGGACGCGGCACTGGGAGGCCACGCTGGCTAAGTAAGGCGCCCCAGCCCCGCACAACACCAATCCTCCTGAGGCAGACTTCAGCACTTAGCATGCAATTAACTAATAGGCGAGGCAGTGCTGTGTGGAGAAGTGTGTGGAGGAGTGCGTGGAGGCGCCAAGCGGAGGCAGCTGCCGTTACCCAGTGCCACCACATCACCTCTCAGCCTTTCCACTTAGCGCTTCCCACTCCATGCATTAAGCAACTCGCGAGGCTCAAGGTAAACAAATAAGCAAAAATTGTGGTAATAAACGGCTAATTGTAAGCGTGGGAAAGCTTGGTGCACGTTTATTTACTCTATACTTTTACACATAGTTTCCTTTGGCACGAGAGAGAGAGAGAGAGAGAGAGAGAGAGAGAGAGAGAGAGAGAGAGAGAGAGAGAGAGAGAGAGAGAGAGAGAGAGAGAGAGGGAGAAAGGGAGAAGGAGAGAGGGAAGCATCAAGAGGAGGTATTAAGTGAATGTTTCAAATTATTCCCCTTGTGCAGGTGAGTGTGTTAGTCAGGTGCTCTCTCTCCCAGCCTTGATCTGCTTCCGCCTCCATCAGCGCTGCCGAGGCTCATCAATCAGCCAACAATGTGTACGTCAGTCAGGCCCACATCTCAGTCCTCCTGTTTACTGGCAGCAAGACACACGCGTACACAAACAGACTGCTAGATGGACACACCCACAAACACACACACACCCACACACGCACCCACCCACACTCCCACCTACCCACATACACACACATAACATGATTACAGGCATGCGCATATATGCATACATAATACATACATGCATGCATACAAATTTAAACTGATAGAATGATGGATGGTTATATATGCGCGCACACACACACACACACACACACACACACACACACACACACTCTCTCTCTCTCTCTCTCTCTCTCTCTCGTGGCTAAATTTTCAAGGCGAGATCAAAGTACAAGCGGGTATTGGCGGACCAGCATCACCATCTGGACTCGTGTTTGCCGGAGATGAAGAGCCGCTAATAGACTGCATGAAGAATTAATAACTGCGACGGAAAGAGAGAGAGAGAAAGAGGGAAAGAGCGCGAGAGGGAGAGGAAAAAGAAGTTAATTTCGACCCTAAACAGATGTGTTGGTTTTTTTCCAGGTCACGAGGAATATAAATTAGACCTTATCTTAGAGGGAAAAACATGAATACCGCAAGCGTTTTTCATGAATATTGGACACGTTTCTCAATATTTACGCGGAGGGAAGTGAGCGAAAAATAAACTAAGTGGCTCTTTAATATTAGACCAATTTCTCGGCATCAAACGCCACAAAGATTGGAAGAAATGAGTAATACAAATTGTTTAGTAAATATCATATGAGTTACGATGACGGAAGGAAGAGGAAAGATGGAAGAATGATGAGGATGATGAGAGGGGAGAAGGAGCAGGAGGAGGAGGAGGAGCAGGAGGAGGAGGAAGAAGAGGAGGACTACATTAAGAGGAAGACTTCTCATTAGGCAGTCTTACAGTGGTAATGCTTCCTTTGGCAAGACAAAAAAGAGGAAGAGGAAGAGAAGAAAGGAAAATATGAAAGGAAAAAGAGGAAGAATGAGAGGAAAAGGAGAAACAAGAATATAAGGGGATTAATTTCACGAAGCCATGCCTTGTAATCATAGCAGAGCACCTCGCCAGCCACAGACACCACGCCCTGTAACAACCAATGGAACTAGAGACGCCACGAAGACAAGGCAGTGAAAAAGCGCAAAGAAAACGAGAGTGACTGGAAAGTTCTCCCTAGAGGTGCTCCAGCGAAGTTCAGACGAGACGCGATCAAATAACAAAGGATTATTCGCATCAGCTATTAAGGTTAAGTCGGACCTGAGCACCGAGCTTACATGATAAATGAGGACAAAACAAAGGATGAATGAAGGATTAACAAGCATTAGCAGACCTCTTGGCTTTCACTTGGCTGTGTAAACTGTGCAAACTAGAATTTTTGTAAGCTTTCAGGTATTCAGGATTGTTTTCGTTGTAGATACAAAGCACATTTAAACTGACCTTTTCTTTTTAAATTTTGGATTAAGCCTATTTGCTCGTTTAAATCCACTGGGCTGAATGTAAATCAATTTTTTTTTCTTAGACATAAATTTCAGTATTTTTTCGTCTAGACCAACAAAGGTTCGTGTAAACTAACATTTTTCTTATCGAGATTTGAAGTTTAGGCAAATATCTTCGCTTACCTGTACCAAATTGCCTGTAAACTAACATTTTCTCATTAGACTTTTATACTTATCACGTTTTCTTCATTAACTTTGCCAAAATACGCATAAGGTAACATTTTTTGCATATTAGACATAGATTTAGACACATTCCTTCACCTTTTACCTGTACCAAACTATCTGTAAACTAACATTTTCTCATTAAATTTGCATACTTATCAGGTTTTCTTCTTTAATTTTGCCACAATACGCATAAGCTAACATTATTTGCATATTAGACAAATTTAGACACATTTTTACCTTGTCGAGGCCTTGATTTGAGAGGAGTGAGGGAGTAACAGGAATGGAGGGAGGAACAAAAGATGACCTCGCTTCATGATTGCTTTCACCTTCGTGTCTCAAGAGGTCATTGCAATTCAGTCGGAGATCACGGAGGATGGATGAAGCAATTGTTCCCCCGAGCGTTGCCTGTTGTGTTGTATGCTTTTGTTACCATAAATTGTAATCACGAATTGTTACTGCAGATTAAATCCCTACTACTACTACTACTACTACTACTACTACTACTATTACTACTACTACTACTACTACTATTACTGCAACGCTATCCCCATCACCATCATTGTTATCAGTAAAGCTCAAGTATAACAACCCATAAGAGCGAGATTCACCATGAAATATAATACAACAATCGCCTTAGTTGGTTCATTACAGCATCTGAGGATTCTATTATGCTACAAACTCTCTCTCTCTCTCTCTCTCTCTCTCTCTCTCTCTCTCTCTCTCTCTCTCTGTCTGTCTAAATGCGTAAAGGGAGATAAGAAAAAGAAGTACGGAGAGCGACCAGTGTGTGTGATAAGAGATGAGGGGAGATGAGGGGAGATTAATAGCTGAGCGAGACGGTAAGAGGGAGATGAAGGAGACTGAGTTACTGAATTATGGGAGTGAGTGTGTGAGTGACTGAGTGCGTGAGTGAGAGAAATGGGTGATGAATATATAGGTGAAATAGTTATGGGTTAATGAGTAATACAATAAATACATACAGAAAGTGAGTAAGTGAGTGTTTAATACGAGAAGTAAGAGTAAATACGCACGATACATTACTGAATATACAAGTGAATGGATAAATAAATGAAGAAATAAATGGATGGAGAAAAATGTACAGAAATAATAATAACAAAAAAAAAAAAAAAAAAACAAGACCAAGAATAGAACCATAAAGAAAAAAAGAAAAGAAAAAACTGAATTGGAGGACAAAAAAACTGAACGGATAAGAAAATAAAAAAAAGAAAAGGATCAGCAGTATGAAGACCACCACCACCACCACCACCACCACCACCACCACTACTACCACCACCACCACTACCTAAGCCAGGCCAGCCGCGGACAATACAAATAATAACTCGATCGAACAAGAACGAGTGACGCACACAATCCTTTCCTAATCACGGGGACACGATCCCAATCCTTTCCTAACACTCCTACATCCCCTGAACACTGGAGGAGGAGGAGGAGGAGGAGGAGGAGGAGGAGGAGGAGGAGGAGGAGGAGGAGGAGGAGGAGGATTAAGAGGACATTTCCAAAAACTCCTCGTCCTTTCTTCAGGTGTTGTTGATGTAAAAATCCATTTCTCTCTCTCTCTCTCTCTCTCTCTCTCTCTCTCTCTCTCTCTCTCTCTCTCTCTCTCTCTCTCTCTAACACAACAGGCAGTGACGGATAGGACAAGAAGGGGGAAAAGGGAATGACTAATAGAGGAGGAGGAGGAGGAGGAGGAGGAGGAGGAGGAGGAGAAGGAAACGGAAAAGGAGGAAACGGAAAAGGAGGGGAGGACAGAAAGAGAAGGACCAGAGCGAAAAATAAAATATGAAATAAGATGCTGGGTGTATACGAGTACATATGCATGAGAGAGAGAGAGAGAGAGAGAGAGAGAGAGAGAGAGAGAGAGAGAGAGAGAGAGAGAGAGAGAGAGAGAGAGAGAGAGAGAGAGACACACACACACACACACACACACACACACATACTGTACCTCCTATAAAAAAAAAAAAACCACTTAAATAAATAAAACAAAATAACTGAGTCATCCCTTTCTCGATCCTACCAGAAAATAAAACGATGCCAAAATAAACACAACTTTACCTCTTTCGTTCCTCCTTCGTGTTCTGCGGCAGGAGGACAGACAGAGGACCTCACGCCGCCTCCTCACCTTTAGGCTCCTCCCGCAGGGGCTATGTAAGTCCGATGTGGATGGGGAAGAAAAAAAAAGTCGAAACCTTATTGTGACTCGAAATATAACAGCCCCAACTGAGAGACTTACAGTGGAAGGGGAAGTAAGTACGAGGGTAAGAAAAATGTTAGTAAATCATGGAGAGAGAAAGCAATACATGAATAGAAATGAAATGTTGGTGAAAGTATTAAGTTTAGATCAATAAGATGTGTGTGACTGCGACAGGGAAAGTTACAGTGCAAGGGAAATAAGTACGAAGGTGAAAAAAATGTCATTTAATCATGGAAAGAGAAAGAATACGTGAGTAGGAAAGAAATGTTAGTGGTGAAAGTACATTACTAAAATTAAGATCAATAAATTATGTGTGACTGCAATAGGAAAGTTACAGTGGAAAGTGAAAAAAATGTCATTAAATCATGGAAAGAGAAAGGAATAGATGAGTAGCAATTAAATGTTGGTGAAAGCAGTAAGTTGAGATCAATAAGCTGTGTCTGACTGAAACAAGAAAAGTAACACTGGAAGGGAAATAATACAAAGGCCAAAAGGAAATTAGATCATGAAAAGGGAAAGGAGTACGTGTGTAAAAAATAAGGAAAAATTAAAAAATGTTGATGAAAGTATTAATTTGTGGTGAATATGTGACAGAGAAAAAAATAACCCGGACACGGAAACTTACACAGGAGGGAAATAAATACGTAAATAAAAAGTCATTATATCGTGAAAAGAGAAGGGATAATGTGGGTAAAAATGTTAATGAAAGTAAGTTGACATTAATATGGCGGTGAACGGAATGATCTACTAATAATTGAAAATGTAAGAGATAATATACACAGAAAATAAATATGATGATGATGAGAGGGAATAAGTACAAAGAAACGATAAAAATGAGATATGATAACGAGTACGAGATAAAAAGCGTAATAAAAGAAAAAAAAAGAGAAAAAAAACTGTGTAAAATGAATAATATAGCGAGAGTGTAGTAAATGCAGGAAAAAAGGAGAGAAAAAGCGACAATCAGGGAATAATGAAACGAAATGCAGGTTAAAATGTGTGAAGATTCTGTTTTTAAAGTAGCGGTGGTTGGAATTGTTTACACTGTTATTATTATTATTATTATTATTATTATTATTATTATTATTATTATTATTATTATTATTATTATTATTACCAGTAGTAGTAGTAATAATAGTAGTAATAGTGAGGGTTTCATTTAACCTGTTGCTATTAACACCACTACAACTATTACCAACATTACTGCTATTACTGCCATCACTACTAATTCTACTACTACTACTACTACTACTATTTCTACTACTACTACTACCACCACTACCACTATGACTACTAGTTTCATATTTCCCAATCCAACGAAAAACACAACTTAAAATAAAATATTCTAGACTCTCTCTCTCTCTCTCTCTCTCTCTCTCTCTCTCTCTCTCTCCTTTATCCTCCTCTCTGTCTTTCTCACTGACTCTCACTTTATTTTCTGACAGCTCTCTCTCTCTCTCTCTCTCTCTCTCTCTCTCTCTCCTTCCCTTTCTT
>NC_059274.1:2267500-2282500 GCF_017591435.1 Portunus trituberculatus
CTTATGCCCTCTATACACACCCTAGTCTTTTCCACAGCTAATACAACACTCACATCACGATTTCTTCTAACATAACCCATCTACACTATCCCTTTTTATCCTCCCAGCTCTCTCTTTCCTTTCCTTCAGTAATCCTATACTTTTATTGGTCCCATTATCTTCCTCACGGCTAATAGAACGTTCACATTACCATTTCTTCTACCATAACATTTTCTTCCCCGTTCCCAGTGGCAATACTCGGCTTCCCTTCCGCATCCTCCCAGCTGTTCCTTCCCCTTGCTTCCCCTCATCCACACCTCTGCACCACTTGGCTTCCTCACTGCTGATAGAACACTCACCTACATTTCTCTTCCTTCCCTGCTTGCTCTCTCCTTTAACTTGAATTCTGAAGCACTTCTCTTTCTCTCACCATGGCTGTTTACAAAGGACACAGAGGTGATTAATTAGTCTTCATAGTGTCCTCCTCAGTGCTGATAGAACACTTACCTATACATTTCCTTTCTTTCCATGCTTCCTCTCTATCTATACTCTCCTTTCACCTGAATTCTGGAACACTTCTCTCTCTCACCATGGCTGTTTGCAAAGGACACAGAGGTGATTAACTAGTCTTGATAGTGTCTTTTTCTGTTCAACAATGCAGAAATATCGTTAATTTGTTACTAGAACCATGAAATAACCCTTGAAAATGTTTGTCATCTTACTAGTTTTACGGGACTGTAGTGGAGGTGCTGCACAGAAGTGTTTCAGGGGATGGTACACGCTCAACTGAAATCCAACCACCATACCTGTACATATTCATACCTGTACATATGGCAAAGATAATTAAGTCTGTAATGCAAAGAAAGAATATAGTTACACACACACACACACACACACACACACACACACACACACACACACACGCACTCTCTCTCTCTCTCTCTCTCTCTCTCTCTCCCTCGCTGTGATCTTTACTATTGCGTTCCTATATTAACACCATTTCTCGTGTTTTGTGTGCATATTACTGGATACAGTATCAAATCACATCACACCATAACGCTGCCAATATGAAGGCCTCCGTAAAAGGAACTTCCAAAGGCGTAAACATACACTGGGTTGATTATTACATACTATACCTCCACCAGCACCACAGGCGCAGCCCCCGCCACCTGTTGTCCTTCCTACTAGCAGCCTAAAGTCGGTACGTCAGGTTCTTTTCCTCGGAGAGATGGACTCTGGACTCATGACAAACACGATTTGCCGTCTTCCAATTGTGCGATATGAAGCAGAAGGGAAAGATAAAAAAAGTCTGAGGGACGGAGTTGAAGAGGAAGGAAGAGAAGGAAGGAAAGAAAGGAGAAGGAAGAGAAGAATGTAGTTTTAGTTTTTTTTTCTTTTTACCAGAATTCTGAGAAAGAGAGAAAACTGGAGAATAAGAAGAAATATGAAAGCCGGAGTTTGAGGTGACAGAAAGGAAGCAGAGGTCAGGCGGAGGCAGAAAAGAAAGAGGGAGTAAATAAAATGCCATTCCACGAAGGCTTATAGGAGACGCGTAACAGGGAGAAAAGAAGTACGAAAAATGAAATTGGAGGAAAAAGAGGCGTGCGAAAAACGAAAGGATGGGAAGATAGGAGGAAAACAGAAAGGAGAATAGAGAAAAAAACGAAAGGATGGGAAGATAGGAGGAAAACAGAAAGGAGAATAGAGAAGTCAAAGGTGAAAGATGGCCTTCAGCTCAGTGCTTGTGGCGGCGGTGGCAAGCAACACAAACACAGCAGCAAGGAGTTCAGGGAGCACAAAGGAACACGTGATACACTCCAGAAGGTCACCGCGGGAACAAAACACCGAGGAAGGCAGCGCACAGAGGGACAGGAAATGAGAGCCTCACTTTCTCATGAGGGAACAAAACACAGTCGCCGCAGAAAATTGCACTCAGAATGTGGCGAAACGTTAGTGAATAGATACGACCAAAACAAACCAAGATAACTGGATTCGCTTTTTTTTTATACCATGTAGACTTTTCACGGGAATTTATGGGCTAAAGGGGATACTTTTTTGTGGTACCTCCTATCTCAAAGTCCACCCGCTAGGAAACCTTTGCCCTGAGTGAGGAAGCCCAACCTACACTCGGACCGTGGACAGGATTCGATCCCGTGCGCTTGGAGACTCCTCGGACCCCAAAGCACGCCTGGTTCCACTGCACCACGGCGGCCTCGTTCTTGTTGTTGTTGGGAAATGACAATATATTTCACCTAATTCAAAATCGATAAAGTATACATGGAAGTGAAATAATTGAATAAAATAAAAAAAAGACGAAACCCGCAGAAAAACATATAAGACATCAATAACACTGACAACAAAACAATCATAACTGTAATCTAACAAACCACACACCACTGTACGAGGAAACCATCTCATTAACGCCAGATGAAAGAGATTACGCCGCGATGGAGAACCTGCGGGAGGGATGGCAAAGGCTCTGTCACTTATCACAGGCTGAGCGGAACACCTGAGGGTCGGACGGGTGCTAACGTGAGATTTGTGTGCGACCTCCCAGTCACGCAGGCGAGAACACAACCCCGGCTTAACCTGGGGCTTTACCGTTTTCTGTTGTTCCTGAGGGAGTAGAGTTGAAAAGTGTTGTGGGTAATGAGGAGCGTCAAGTTGTAAGTGCTTTAAGTTGTGTAGTGTATTTTGTGTTGCTTTTAACCCTTTGAGTACATAACGCGTTTTCATATTAATTATGTTTACTATTTACCAATTTAGTACAGCTTCAGAAACCTATGTGGGGATTGAAATAGTGAAGACTCTGGCCATTAATCTTCTCACCTCCATATACTTTTCCTAATGTTAATAAAATGGTCTAATCGTACCCAAAACTCATGGTACTGAAAGGATTAAGGGTGTGAAGTGTGAAGTGGAAGTAATGAAGGACGTGGTTGAGTTGTAGTGCTTTATTTCCGAGTTAAGTGTTGTACGCAATGCAAAGTGTTTCAGTGACAAGGACATTACTTCCATTTATTTATTGATTTATTCATCTACTTTATAAATTATTCCTATCTCATTCTGGTTCACATTGTCGGTTTTATATATGTGATTCAATGTAATCTCTCTCTCTCTCTCTCTCTCTCTCTCTCATCCACCCTCCTTTTTACCACCAACACCACCACCACCACCACCTTCCTCTTCTCATCACGTACTGTTTTTTAAATCATATCTTTACAATCTCACCATATCACATTCTTACTTGTCATATCTCTCTCTCTCTCTCTCTCTCTCTCTCTCTCTCTCTCTCTCTCTCTCTCTCTCTCTCTCACCTGTCGGCAAGGATTAACTATAATATTCAGATAATCATGCGTGAAATTGTATATGCATAAAGGGCAAAAAAACCCTCACACCACCATTACTTTGGCTCCGCTTCACAAATATAGTAATTTCGTGTCCCATACTGAGCTCCGGTTACCGCGGGGAGGAAAGGAAGGATCATATGTTAAATCAGAGCGAAAAGATTATAATATGGTTGGAGAGTTTGAATCTGTAATAGGTTATCCTTGCCCCAGTGCAGAGTGGAAGCGACGTGTTTCTGTACAGCTTCATTCTTTTGTGGTATTTCTTTTGTGTTGGTGGTGGTGGTGGTGGTGGTGATGGTGGTGGTGGTGGTGGTCTTGTTGTTGTTGTTGGTGATATTATTATTACAGTTGTTATTATCATTATCTTTCTACTACTACTATTGCTAATATTATTTTTACTACTAACACTACTACTACTACTACTACTACTACTACTACTACTACTACTACTACTACTACTACTACTACTACCACTATCACCATTTATACCATTATCATTCTATTTCATAACATTTTTCTTATAATCATTCTTCCTTACATGTTACTTTTATTTATCTTCCTCCTTCTCAATGCGTGTGTGTGAGGGTGTGTGTGTGTGTGTGTAAGCATATATAGCCGTGTTCGGAATAAACACACACACACACACACACACACACACACACACACACACACACACACACACACACACACACACACACACATGATTTAGTGAACTCTATTCCTCCCTCGGTAGTTTATCCTCCAAGTACTTGTGTAAACTTTGTGAATATTCAAACGGCGGTTGTGGAGGAGGAGGAGGAGGAGGAGGAGGAGGAGGAGGAGGAGGAGGAGGAGGAGGAGGAGGAGGAGGAGGAGGAGGAGGAGGAGGGTTCAAAGAGGCGGTCTGTTTACTTCGGCAGCGACTTCTTCTGGAGTATGTTTAAGATCAGTGAGAAAAAGAAAGCAAATATTATAAGTTAGATGAGATTCATAGGATACTTACTCGTCTCTCTCTCTCTCTCTCTCTCTCTCTCTCTCTCTCTCTCTCTCTCTATGCCAGTGAATAAGTAATCTTGACACTGATTACAAAACAATAACGGAACACTATATTTACACCCAACCAGGTACACACACACACACACACACACACACACACACACACACACACACACACACACACACACACACACACACACACACACACACGTACAACAAACACCATTACCTAACCAATAATATCAGTACTGAATAATATTACCATGTTTTTTCCCCCACAAAATTACCAACACATCATCATACTCGTCATTCATGTTTCCTCGCCTCACCTGTCCATTTAAATCACCTGCAAGTTTAAAGGTCCAGCAGGAAATACATGTTACCTTGAATAAGCAGTAAGTTGGTAAAGAAACTGGTTCTCGGGTGCAGTATTGGATGAATGGAACAGAATCATCAAAATACTATAGTGAAGAATCAATAAGGAGCTTTACGTCGTTATACAGATTAATGAATGGGGTGTTGATAAGGGTAAACAAATAGGTAAGCTTTATATTGGGACTTGGAGAGTTTGTTGTAGTTAGGTTAGGTTAGGTTATAAGGATGTTAGTTATTTCAATTGGGACAAGATTAGCAAGAATTTATGGATAGGAATGAGAGATAGGTATGTTTTTTGTAGAGACTGCCACATGTAATCCCGGTAGTTTCTTCTTTCCTGTTGTCTTTGCTAATAAGGATGTTAGATAATCAATAATGAGTTTTAAAAATAGAAAAATATAATGAGAGATAGAAACAGCCATGCATAAGCCTCACTTTCCTGCAATTCCTTACGTTTTCTTCCGTCGAAAGGATGTTAGGTAATCAACAAAGAGGTTTACAAGATTAGGAAAAAAATATAGGTAAGAATGAAAGACAGACATGCTTTATATAAGAACCTCCACGTGTAAGCTTAAGTTTTTGCAGTTTCACATGTTTTGCTTACGTATTTCATCTCTTCTTTTACTCTTCGTTGTATTTGTCTTTCTTTCCCTGTCTCCTTCCCTCCGTTCCTGTTATGAATCGCGGCGTCCCTGCAATAAATGTGTCCCGAACGTGTCGCAAACGTGTCAGTCGCTCGGTATTCTGACGGTCGATTGTGTAAAAGAGCCAGACAAGCTGCAGCCGTGCGAGTTAGTGGCCGGAAAACACGTAACGAACGCGTCACAGCACAGAGCCACCCCTCCCAGCGCTGCAAATCCTGGGAAAAAAATGGATGAAAAAATACACACATAGAGAGAGAGAGAGAGAGAGAGAGAGAGAGAGAGAGAGAGAGAGAGAGAGAGAACACGAACAACACCTCGTGACAAATCTATCGGCGGAACTAAAAAAAAAAAAAAAGCGAAAAAAGGTCAGAAAAAAATACAGGAAAAGGAAATAGAAAGAAAACTTGAAAATCGTGACTTTGTTGCATAAAATCACGAAAGTTGAGCAAGCGACAATGGCAGCTCTCTCTCTCTCTCTCTCTCTCTCTCTGCTGAGGAGGAAATGAAAGGGAAACAAGGTCACGAAATCGAGGCAGGTGCATAGAGACGACTGCAATCTCTCTCTCTCTCTCTCTCTCTCTCTCTCTCTCTCTCTCTCTCTCTCTCTCTCTCTCTCTCTCTCTGGACAATCTTCTAAAGCACTTCCTCGCCACATTTACCTTACTTTCAAAACACTCCCTTAATTGAAGTCACTTGGGGTTACAAAGTGTTTTTATCGTTCCAGTGACAAATTAACAAGATGTCTTCATTACTAACAGAGGGAACAGTCTTGAGAATCCATCTAATGCTCTCTGTGGCCTTGGAAATTAGTCGTGGCGAGAGAGAGAGAGAGAGAGAGAGAGAGAGAGAGAGAGAGAGAGAGAGAGAGAGAAGCTTTTCTGAATATGGGGTGCTATCTGCTCTCTCTCTCTCTCTCTCTCTCTCTCTCTCTCTCAAAGATAAGGAAATGAAGAAACGTCCAATTCAAAGGTGAGCAGGATGATTTGTGGATGTGTGGAAGTTGCAAGACACATCTCTTTTTTTTATCATTCCATCTGATATCTCTATTGAAACTGACATTAAGTGACGCTCTAACTTACAAACTGGAGGTAAGTAAAGAGTTGAGGAGGGCAAAGTGACGAGGTGAGGAGGTGGTGAGGTGGCGGGGGAGTGGCAGGGACGGTTGGCTGTCACGCTGAATTTGCGTCACGACAGGCAGATCGAAAAACGAAGGCTTGGATCTCCTAGCGATTCACGAGGCAACGAGGCGTAACGCTCCTGACGGCTGCCATGCCGGGGCACTGCGGCAAAGGAGTTTGATTTCTTTCCTTCCTCTTCAGTAGATGCGCTAAAACTGCAAGAAACTATCGGGCCCACACGTGACAGTTCTTATATAAAGCTCCTACGTATTTCCAATTCATGAAGTTTTTTTTAAATGTAGCAGATGTGAAAATAAGTGCTTAGCGACACGCCTCACTGCACAACGGCTTTTAACCCCTTCAGTACTGAGACGCTTTTTTACATCGAGTTTTATGTAGGATTAGACGACTTTATTGACATTAGAAAAGGTATATGGAGGTCAGAAGATTAATGACCACATTCTTCACTATTTTAATCACCCACATGAGTTTCTGAAGCTGTATAAAATCACCAAATAGTAACCAGAAGGAATATGGAAACGCGTCATGGTACTGAAGGGGTTAAATGAACGAGACGAGACGAAATGTTTAGTAATACAGTTCACAACACAATGCCACACCAGACACTCACCGGGAGCCGCGGCGCTAATGGACGGCGCGACAGGGCAAGCCAGAACGGTCTTTTCTGTGGAGTTCGTCGCCTCTGGTTCGTGCAGAGGCCAATAGGAAAACGCCCCGAATCCATTCCGCTTGTATAGACTTTCTGAGAATTTTCCTCGCGTAATCCGGTAAACTTCATAGGTGACATGGCATAACTCCATTACAAGAGGCGAAAATCAAATAATTGGAATCGTACACACCTGCGCGAGACACCTGCTGCCCGGTCCTTCTTCCCCCTCGCCTGGACAGAAGGTAACAGTTGCACGGTGTCACGAATGCTGCGTTAATGTGTCGATGTGAAGTTACTTGTAAAAAAATTGATGTTGTGCACCTGAAAGCGATACTCTCCTTCATCCCTATGTTGGAGAGACAAGGGAGTGGCAAGGGAGAGACGAGGGAGGCGAGAATTGGTCGGTGTCATAGGTAATACTTCTAACTTTCACTACCAGGGGACATTCATCACGTTAGTTGGAGTTCCCCTTTCCAGACATCCATCTTCTAAGTGGTGTATCCCGTTTTCTTCACCCATCTCTCACGATTTTTCACTGTACAGGTCGAAACGAGCACAGAAGATCGGTCGCTTGATTGGAGGCTTGACTTTGGTATAGGAAAGTCACTAGTAACTGTGGGACAAAGATAATTGCTGGTGAGGAAAAGGCTTGGGTAGAAAGTGCAGCCAATAAGTGAGAGGCATAGGGAATTGTGGGCTTTATATTTCCTTATTTTGTTCCTCAAATTCCTCGTTTTCCTTTTCTAACTCTATAGCTTAATCTTATTGCAACCGAGAGAGAGAGAGAGAGAGAGAGAGAGAGAGAGAGAGAGAGAGAGAGAGAGAGAGAGAGAGAGAAACGTTGCAATAACATGTTCTGCTACTGCTACTGCTGCTCCTATTACTACTACTACTACTGCTACTACTGTTGCTGCTGCTACTGTTGCTACTACTTCTACTAAAGTTAAGTGACTGGACGGACGGGGCGCGCTGCTGCTGCCTTAATGAACTCCTGTCTCGCTTTCGTGGCATCACAAGTTGTCTAGATCATCGTAATTCAAACTTTCCTAATTTATGTGACGCTGCTCTACCTTTCCCTCAGCATTTCCTCCACTGCCTGTCTTATGCCGAACATCCCAAGATTTCAGCGTCCCTAGCTCCCTACCGTGGCTGTGTACCATGGCTCTCTAACGTGGGTTCCTAACGTGGCTTTCTATTGTGGTAGGTTAGGTTAGGTTAGGTTAGGTTAGCTCTTGAACATGGATCTCTATCGTCCATGTGCTCTCTCGACCACTTGGAACGAAATATCAGGACTCGTCACAGCTTCACTTCTAATTAGTATGAGGCGGGAAAGTTATCATTGGTAACTGGGAGATGAGGCGGGGCGAGATGGAAGGAGTTGAAGATCCGAAATTCAAAGGTTTCACTGGAGACTGGAGAGCTGGAGAAGAGGAAAAGGTAGATGAAGAAAGCTCACCCTTACAACTTCATAGGTATTGAAAATCACTCGTAACTAGAAGGAGACGAGGCTGGGTGAGGTAGAGGTGAGTAGAAAATTTAAAACTGGAGACTGAAGAGCTGGAGAAGATGAAAAAGAGACTGGAGAGCTGGAAAAGAGGAGGTAAAAGGTAGAAGTAGAATGCCCACCCTTATAACTTCATAGGTATTCAAAATCATAGGTAACTGGGAGGAGTAGAGGTGGTGTGAGTAAAAGTGAGTAGAAGATTTAAGACTCAGAGTTTTACTTGAGACTGAAGAGTTGTGGAATAGAAGAGGAAAAAGAAATATTGAAACTCACTCCTGTTACTTTATAGCTATTCAAAATCATCCACAAAAAGCAGCTGTGAACAAGTGCGCTGAGTGGGAGACACACGAGAGACCATAACATAACATACCTTGCAATATTTCGTCTTGTGTCAAATTATTCAAGCTTACGATGAGCAAAAACTGGAGGCAAGTCCATTTCCTGTCACTAATATTTCACTTTACACATTATCTTGCCCGGTCTGTCTCCACGTTGCCTCACCTCCATTACTGCCTCGCCCCGCCTCGCCCTGTCATTTTAAGCGAGGCGACAGAAACAACGCACGTCAAGCAGATTTGGGACAGAAGCATAATGGGTGTAAATGACAATGTTCTGAGGCAGATAAATTTTTCCCTCGCCAGAATGTAAAATCTTTCAATTCCGCGAGCTGTTGTGACTGCACGCACGCACGCACACACAAACGCACACAAATTCCTGAATGTAGCAGATGCAGGCATAATTTTTCAGCATATTTTAAATGTATGATGTTAATGATACTCTGAATATCATTACCATTTTTTCACCTGGAATTTGCACGCATTAACTGTCTTACCTGAGGGAAATGTACTGATATAACACAACAGTATGCACAGGAGCAGAGTACATCAACTATAACTCCTTTTAGAAACCTTCATTACAACCCTGGCTGATAATTATGTCGCCCCTAAAACACTTGACGTATTTGCTGAACACCTTTACGTACACATTCCAACACCTGCCCAAATTTGTTCACACTACACCTGTTATACTCTTTGTCGCCAGATCGCGTGCTGCCTCCCTCACGTCTCGCGCTTACAAGGTGAAGGGTGAAGTGAAGGGTGGGGATCAGGAGTGCACAGGTGAGAGAACGTACCTTTCACACCTTTGCTATACCTGTGCGAATTGTATAAGTTGAGAACACTACTATTATTATTACTACTACTACTACTACTACTACTACTACTACTGTTGCTGCTGCTGTTACTACTTTTACTACTACTACTACTACTACTACTACTACTACTACTACTACTACTACTACTACTATTACTACTACTACTACTACTACTATGGGAGAGTGTAAAACAAGATCCCTTAATGCATAACTGAGGTAAAAGTGTGCCAATTGGAGACGGAGAAAAAGGAAAAAGCAACAAAATAAACAATGTAGAAAGAAATGTACATGGAAAATCAAAGAAAACAAGAAAATATCAATCTACTCTCTCTTTTCCTTTACACCCCATGAAAAAAAAAAAAATAACAGAAATAAACAAGAACTCTTAATACGAACACAAAATAGAAACAGCTACACTAGATACTTAAAATAAAAGAAAAAACATAAGCCAATTACCATAACAAGTCGTAACGATTGAATATACGTGAATATACTATCCATTTAATGCCAATCACGCTAATTATCCAAGAATTTTAGCATGGTTCAGTGTTAAAATGAGTGGTAATTAATGCAACACGGATCAGAGCGCTATATAATTTCCCGTTAATTAGTCAGGTAGTCAGACAGGTGCAGTTAATCAGCTCTCACGGCTTTACCTTCATGCGAGTCACGTGTTTTGTTTGATAGACATGTGTTATCACGGTTATCCTTCGTAAATTTCCCACCAATGCAAAGAAATTGAAAAAAATATCAGTGTGTGCTTGTTTTGTCTTATCTGTATTATGTGAGATAGCTGCAATGGGCATTACACACACACACACACACACACACACACACACACACACACACACACACACACACGGCCCGGTAGCTCAGTGGTTAGAGCACTGGCTTCTCAAGCCAGAGGACTGGAGTTCGATTCCTCGGCCGGGTGGAGATATTTGGGTGTGTCTCCTTTCACGTGTAGCCCCTGTTCACCTAGCAGTGAGTAGGTACGGAATGTAAATCGAGGAGTTGTGACCTTGTTGTCCCGGTGTGTGATGTGTGCCTGGTCTCAGGCCTATCCGAAGATCGGAAATAATGAGCTCTGAGCTCGTTCCGTAGGGCAACGTCTGGCTGTCTCGTCAGAGACTGCAGCAGATCAAACAGTGAATTACACACACACACTCTCTCTCTCTCTCTCTCTCTCTCTCTCTCTCTCTCGCTGCAGGCCACGACGTGACACGAAAAAACTAATAAACTTCAATGATAATCCAGATAGATTACCTGGGGACACACGAACACACACACACACATAGAGAGAGAGAGAGAGAGAGAGAGAGAGAGAGAGAGAGAGAGAGAGAGACAGAAAAAGAAGAAAAAAAAAAAAAAAAAACAGACAGACAGGGTGGAGTGTAGGAGTGCGTGGTGATGACACTGGCTGGTGGAGAGACACTATGAAGAAGACGTGATGGGGAGTGTGGGAAGCCTGACGTTCGCTCCTCCTGGACTTAGAGGGCAGAATTGCGAGGAATGAGGCTGCGAATTGGGCATAAAGTGCAGATGAGATGAGGCCGTGGACAAAGACTAGAATTTACGTCTGTGGAAACTCGGATGAATGAAGTGTTTGAAGGAGGACAGCGAGGGTGACGAGGGCAGGACAGCCACACCGAGACGCCACTCAGGTAAAGAGAGAAAGGAGAATTGATAGCGTCTGATAAGAAGAAACAAGGGAAGGAGCAAGTGGTGCAAGTGGTAGGACGCTATTCATTATGTGAGGAATGGCAACGAAGGATGAGCAGGAGGAGGAATGAAGGAGATAAGGATATGCAGGAAGGAAGTAATTAAAGTGAATTTTCCTTTTTTCTTTTCTCATTTGCTCTATTTCTTCAGTTTTTTTTTTTTAAAGAGAATTATTATTATACGTATACTCGTAAACATATCTTAGAAGGAAATGACTGAGCAAAAGAGCATAAGAGACGTGGAAAGTATTAAGAGAAGTGCAAGGAAAAAGAAAAAGGTAACGAAGAAGAAATGAATAAGAGGGAAAGTGTCAGCTAAAAGTCACAAAGAAAAATGTACAAGAAATGAAAGAAAGATATGCAGAGAAACAGGAAAAGAATGAGGATACGAAGAAAAATGAAGATGAGTAAAAAAAAAAAAAAAAGCAAATGAAAATACATAATCAAAAAGAACAATATAAACCAAACTTTTAAAATGAAAAATGAAAAACGAGAGATAAAAACGATTAGGACTAAAAATCTTCACGAAAAAAACAAGAAAGCATAAAAGAAATAGAAAAATAACAAAAAATGGAAGGAAACAAGCAAAGGAACCCCAAAAGGACCCGTGTATAAGGACAGCATGAATGAAGGTGTGAAAAGAAATGCAAAAAGGGAAAAAAAGGAGAAGTTGTAGAGGAGGAAGTGAATATGAAGGGAAATGTACTCGTAAATATTCTTATCTTGCCAAGTTCCACCTTTTTACATTCAGTCTTCGGGAAAAAGAGGAAGAAAAAGACGCGGGAAAAATTCTTCTCTGATCCAGTAATCGTCTGAATTTTCCCCTGTTCAGTATTTTAAAGGAAGGAAATATCGCGTTTATTCAAATTTCTATACACGGTTTCCAATATTTTTTTTATTCTCTCTCTCTCTCTCTCTCTCTCTCTCTCTCTCTCTCTCTCTCTCTCTCTCTCTCTCTCCTTAAGCAAGAAATGTTATGTCTTGAAATATTTTGATGTTTTTTTTTTGTATTGAAACCAAATTATGCAAAAGAAACATATGTAACAAAAAAAAAAAAAAAAAACGAAATAAAAGTCATATACATTTTTTCTTATTCATTCTCAAAATCTCAAAATCAATTAAAAAATCAATGAAAATATATGAAAAGAAAAGAAATGTGTAAATAATGTCTAAACATCGACTAGAGAGAGAGAGAGAGAGAGAGAGAGAGAGAGAGAGAGAGAGAGAGAGAGAGAGAGAGAGATACATAAGAATACAAATATAATGGAGTCAAAATAGGCAGTATGAAGGCAAATCACTGACAAACCATTGAACTAAAGACAAATACCTGGACAATGAACACTGATAGTCTTTTTTTTTTCGTAATCAATAGAATGAACGGTCATTTGCAGATACAATGCTTGATTCATTTACTGTTTCTGCGTGGACAGCGAGTGAGGAAGAAAGTAAATTTGTGAAGAGAGTGAATGAAACTACATCCAGGACCATATTATGAAGAGGAGGAGGAGGAGGAGGAGGAGGAGGAGGATAAAGAAGAAGAAAGAGAAGAATGATAAGAAGAGGAGGAAGAAGAGGAGGAGGAAGGAGAGACAAATTTTGCAAGTCTTCCTAACACTCCAAGCCTTCCTCCTCCTCCTCCAACTCCTCCTCCTCCTCCTAATTACGAAACACTTCTGCGCTTCACCTCCACAATTTCAAAAGGCTTTATTTTGATCTACAGTATCATTTCAAGATGTTTTTACCATTTTAGAAGCAGAGTGACAAGATTTCTACACCATTAACTGGAGAGACACCCTTGAAAACCGAGCTAGTTACCTCTGTGGCCTGGAAAATAGTCATGGTAAGAGAGACGAATGATTTTTAAGGGGTTTTTGTTTTTCTAAAGGTAGAGTGACAAGATTTCTATACTATTAACTGAAGAAACATTCTTGAAAACCCCGCCAATCATTTCTGTGGCCTTGGATAATAGTCGTGGCAAGAGAGAAGAATGATTTTTAAGGTGTTTTTGCAGTTTTAGAGGCAGAATAACAAGATTTCTACATTATTAAGTGGAGAAACACTCTTTAAAACACAGCCAATCATCTCTGTGGCCTTGGATAATAGTCGTGGTGAGAGAGAAGTATGATTTTTAAGGTGTTTTTGCGGTTCTAGAGACAGATTGACAAGATTTCTACACTATTAACTAGAGAAACACTCTTGAAAACCTAGGAAAATAGTCGTGGTGAGAGAATGTATCGTTTCTGAATACGAACCTTAATCTCGACTGCCACCTGGTACACCTTTCCCTAATTACCAATCACTCTGAGACACCCTTACTTGTTCTGCAGCCACATCCAATCCTTAAATTTGGTAAAAATTCCGAAATTCTAATCTTTTTCAGCAATGATTTTCCTGTAATGCTTATAAAAACTTCTTACATTGGATTTGATGGTGATAATTGTCTTGTATCGAAGTAAAAGGGTCAAAACTGCAGGTAGATGAAAGACATTACGCTGCATTACGGTAAATTTCAATACAATACGATGCTTTACATTACGATCGCTTGTTTGATTAAGGAGAGCCATTTGTTGTTCGATGTGTTCAGTTACGTCTCTCTTTCCGACGCCCCGCAATGTGTTACTGAGTTTATGTTTCTTGCTTTTACGATTTGTGTTTTACGATCGTTCTATTAAAATATTCACTTTTTTTCTATTTCATTTATCTATTTATTTTTTGTGCAATAACGTGGCTTTTAGATGTGTGGTTCTGTAGTCACGTAATTCCCCTTCTCTCTCTCTCTCTCTCTCTCTCTCTCTCTCTCTCTCTCTCTCTCTCTCTCTCTCTCAGTGTCGGCGTGTTGCTATCAATAATGTTTATTCATATTACATTTTTGTGACAGGTTAACATTACAAGCTCGTGTGTGTGTGTGTGTGTGTGTGTGTGTGTGTGTGTGTGTGTGTGTGTGTGTGTGTGTGTGTGTGTGTGTGTGTGTGTGTGTGTGTGTGTTTGTGTGTGTGTGTGTGTGTGTGTGTGTGCAAACAGTAATGCATCCATCCATTTCTTTTGACATCCCCTCCTCTTCCTCCTCTTTCTCCTCCTCTTCCTCCTCCTCCTTCTCCTCCTCCTCCTCCTCCTCTCTATTCTTATCCTTTACTTATTCATCTTTTCCCTCCAAATCTTCTTTTCCTTATCACTTTTCCCCATCAGATTTGCTTCCCTTCTTCTTCTTCTTCTTCTTCCCTTCTTTCTGCAAATCCTCCTTTTCCTTCCTTCCTCTTCCCTCTCCACATTTATTTATATTTCTTTCTCCTTTTTCACATCTTTGTCTTCGCCCTCTTCCTCCTTGCCTCTCATTATCCTCGTATTTTTCTTTCATGTCCCTCTTTCGCCAAGTTTTCCGTTTCTCATATTCATTCCAATTCTTCCTCCTCCTCTTCTTCTCCCTTCTTACCCTTTGCATTTCGTATTTTCCATATATTCTAGCAACTTCATTATATTTTTTCTTCATACGCTTGTCTTCTATTCCTCTTCT
>NC_059274.1:2287500-2295000 GCF_017591435.1 Portunus trituberculatus
TCCTTGCTGTCCAACTTGACTCACAATCTCCTTCCCTTCCTCACTAGGTTCTTCCACCCATTTCCTCTCCCCTCCGTGCCCTTCGTGTGTCTCTGTGTTTGTGTGTCTGTCCTTCAATTCTTTGCATTTTGTTTCTGTTCTGGTCTAGTTGTCTATATGTATGTCTCTCAGTCTTTGTCCCTTTGTGTTTTCTTCCTGTCTTTCTGTATGTTTGTATACCACTGTTTCTCTCTCTCTCTCTCTCTCTCTCTCTCTCTCTCTCTCTCTCTCTCTCTCTCTCTCTCTCTCTCTCTCTCTTCTCTTTATCTGCATTCTTTCATCTCCTTCCTTTTCTGCTGTTTTCGTGTTTTTTTTTTTATATTTCTCCTTCTGTCTTTCTTCTCTCCATGTATCTCTTTTTTTTTCCCTTCACATTCTGCCTCTTATTATTCTTTCTCCTTATCTTTCCATTCCGTTCCTCATCTCTACTCCATCTCCCTCATTTTTTTGTTTTTCCTTCCTCCACTTGGCATTATCCTCTTAATCCTCTCTTCCTAATTTCCCTCCATCCTCACTGACCCTACTCTTTTCCTCCGTCCCTCCGTCCCTTCATCTACCCACAATTATCCTCCTCCTCCTCCTCCTCCTCCTCCTCCTCCTCCTCCTCCTCCTCCTCCTCCTCCTTCCTCCTCCTCCTCGTCCTCCTCCTCCTCCTCCTGTTGGTGCTACTCGTTCCCTCCCCATTTCCCTCTTTCCTCGTATTCTGGCCAGCCTGATTTGCATTCTTTGATCAGGTCTGACAAAGTGACGGATGAGCCAGCGTGTCCTTAATTCAGAACCCAGCCGGGAACCACTTCCCCGCTGCGGTAACTAAGAGGACAACACCAGGGGACTCACTACGACACAAATTCCATAGTTTGAAACGCCTTTTTCCCCTCACCACGACTATTTTCAAAGTCCACAAAAATGATTGGCTGCGTTTCCTGGACTGTTTCTTGTGCTAATGTTGTGGGAATTTTATTAATCTGTTTGTAATATCATAAATAACTTCCACGTTACAATTCCATGCTCTAAAACTCTTTGTTCCCTCACCACAACTATTTTCAAAGGCCACAGAGATGATTAGCCACATTTCTCTTGCTAGTATTGTAGGGATCTTATTAATCTCTTCCTAGAATCGTAAAACACTTCCGCGCTGCAAATCCACTACATTCAACAGGCTCTAGTCTAGACGAGTTTTTAAGGATATTGTGATTGTTCTAGCGACAGATTGACAAATTGTATACGTTATCTGGAGGGAAAAATCTTGAGAGGTTGACTTATCATCTGTGTGGCCTTTGAAAATAATGTTGATGATTGGAGCTAAGCGTTTCTGATCACTAACGACACACACACACACACACACACACACATCGTCACACGTACTCCAACCTCGCGGCCTCTCTCGCTTGACGGACTCACTAAAAACTAATTGAACTTGGCGAGAAAGCAAGTTGGGGGCGGTGAGAACAGCTGCAGCACCGCCTCGCCTCGCCTCGCCTCGCCTCGCCTCGCCTCACCCATAACTTAAGATAGGAAGACAAAGAGCTGTTATTATTGATCCCCCGCAGCTGTGATTCTGTGATTCTGGCGCTGAGAGAGGGAGGAGGTTACTGCTTTCACCGCACAATAGATTCATCAATTTGACCCTCAAGATTCTTGACAGCTACGAGGAAGAAGAAGAAAAAGAAGAGGAAGAGGAAGAGGAGGATGAGGAGGAGGAGGAGGAGGGTGGAAAGAAGCTAAATTCTCCTTATGGTTTTCCAGAAGGTCCTCCAACTTGCTGTGGGGGAAGGGGGCGGTGTGGGTGAAGGGGACGCCGCTCCTCGACTGAAACTGAAGATTTAATTGGCATTCTTTGGCAAGTAGAACGCGGAAGCCTGGGTGCGCTTTAATAATAGTTGGTGGAGTTGGGTTTTGCCTCCGTAAACAATGCATAATGAGCGCCATGTCTCCGCAGCACAAAGATTGGCAAGTACACATCCCCACATTCACCACACACACACACACACACACACACACACACACACACACACACACACACACACACACACACACACACACACACACACACACACACACACACACGTAACTCAGTCAAATACACGAACAACACCAGTTTCCAATAGAGACGAACTTTGAAATCACATCATCTGCGGCCAAACGAGGGCAGGGGAGTGTGAGAGGGCATGGGGAGGCTCAGATGAAGATCAGGTGAACACGGAGGTCGATAGGTAAGTCCCCCAGTGCTGTGTCTCACTGTCAGCCTCGGAGACACTACTCAAGTGTATATTGCTGAGAGCGAAGGGAGGAAAAAGAAGGCATATCTGCGTCACGGGTCCATTACGCCCAAGACTTTATCTGAATGGCAGAGTGCTCTTAAGTGGCTTTATTATTATTTGCTGCAGGAAAGAGGACTCCACGCGGCGGCTGCTGGGACGCTTGGGTGAGGGGAGTGGACAGGAGGGAAAGGTGACACTGCTCTACTAAGAGAGAGAGAGAGAGAGAGAGAGAGAGAGAGAGACAGTGGCGGATGCAGTGGAAGAGAAATATAAACTTAGAGCCATATGAGAAGAAAAGACGAACCATTGTACTGTATAACATGGTAGTGATGGAAGCAGGTGGGGAGGAAAGATGACACTCTTCAAAGGGTGAGGGACGAGAGAGAAACAAGGGAGAGGCAGTGGAAGAGAAACATAAATTCACAGCCATATGATAACAAATGATGAACCATTGTACTGTATAAACCGGGAGTGTGGGAAGTAGGTGGGGAGGAAAGGTAACACTGCAGTAGTCTATGGGTGAGGGATGAGAGACGTGCGGCAAGAGAAACACAGAATCAGTGCCACAGTGGAAGGAAAAGGACAAACCACTGCACTGTTTGAGCTGGGAATGTGAAAAGCGAGCGGGGAGGAAAGGCGACACTGATAGACTGAAAAACGAAAACTTGTGGAGATACAGGAAGAGATATACAGATACAGTGCAGCAGAGGAAGGGAAAGAGAAAGGACTGCTGTATTATGCTACTGATATATTCCTCCTCTCCTGTATTTTTCATAATTTCCATGCATATTTGCACTAAGGACTCAGCTTGCACTATATAATGCAGGGAACGCAGCATAGAATAACGAATATCATCTAAATTACAGTGTCTCTTTAACAAACCTAGCGAGAGTGCGTCAAAATAATAACAGTAACAAAATACATAGAATACAACGGAGCACAACATTAAGCAACCATCTCTGTCTACTATTTCTTTTTCTCTCTCAATTAAACTCTTACACTTCACAATAAACACACACAAAAGAACAATAAGATCTTTCCGTACGCTTCATTATTCCTTCCCTTCCGTACTCCCTTTCCTTTCCCTTCCACTACATACTCGACGCAAAAATAAAGACAAGCTCCTCACGGCCACAGCAAAAGCCTGAACCAATGAACTCCAATATTAAAAGGAGCAAGCCAGGCAAGAGAAAGGGAGGCGAAGTTAACAGTACATCGTTAAAAGCGAAAGAGGAGTAAGGGAAAGGGAAACTGAATGGGTGAATGTGGTTACTAACTGTATATGGCAAAGGGGAAGAAGAGAATACACGGGGAGGAATAGAAGGGGATGTAATGTTATCATGTGTGTATGAGACGGAGAGGGAACAGAGAGGAATAATAAGACATGAATACTGGAGTGGAAAAACGAGTATATTAGAGGATATATAGAAAGTCAAGAGGATGAGAAGCTATGAGTGAGGCTGTGAACTTACAAATGAATATAAAAAGTTAGAGAGGAAGGAGAACACAGAGAGAAGCAGAAAAAAAGAAAGATAAAAAAAGAAAGACGGGAAGGAAGACAAAGATTAGTCACAAACAGATGCAAACAAAGAACTTAGAGATGCATGTGATAAATAGACTAAGAGAGAAACAGCCAACCTACCCACATACCCAGTCACTCAGTCACCTCACACACATCCACTCACTAACTCATCTACCCACACACCCACCCACCTACCACACACACACACACACCAGTCGCCTGTTCCCTGTGTCTTCAATAGTTTCCAAAGAATAACAAATGAGGAGGAGGAACAGCGCGGCAAACCCTCCCAAAACTTAGGCGGAGGTGATCTGTCCAGGATTCCAACCACGAAGCAACACCACCTGAAAACAAGCCTTGAAACACTGCATTCTAATTACTTGTGCGGCAAGGCTTAGTGTTTCCAATGCGTTACTCAAAGACTACTGATTTTTATTGGTGGTGAACGTATTTAGTCGTGTGTGTGTGTGTGTGTGTGTGTGTGTGTGTGTTTTGTTTATAATGTATTTTCATTTGTGTTTGTGAGTATTTATTGTTTGTGTATGTGTGTGTGTCTTATGTCTACGAGTGCGTATGTCTCTCGTCTGACTCTGTGGTGTATTTTGGAATGTTTGTGAGTGTGTTTATTTTTCTTTCTGCATTGTATAGTTTGTTTGTCTGGTTGTGTGTCTGTCTGTCTTTTCGTAAGCTGTATTGTAACATAACCTTTCTCCTTTTCTAGTTGCATGTGTGTGTGTGTGTGTGTGTGTGTGTGTGTGTGTGTGTGTGTGTGTGTGTGTGTGTGTGTGTGTGTGTGTGTGTGTGTGTGTGTGTGTGTGTGTGTGTGTGTGTGTGTGTATTTATAAATATCACCGTTTTCTGTAATTGTCTTAGTATCAAGCTGTTTTTATTTGTCTCCCATGTCTTAAACTATACACAATGAAATGTTATATAGTTTCGTTTTAATATCTGTCAACAATTAATCTATTTTAAGCAATGAATATTAACATAAAGTAAACTTCTGTCAATTTGTTTAAGGATTTGTCTATTTGTCTCCTCTCTCTCTCTCTCTCTCTCTCTCTGCAATGTCACGTTCCTCAGTCAAGTCGGACAAGCATTCTTCACTAACTTCTGGTCTCATTGCTTGGTGCTGTTCCTCTCTGTGCCTCCGCGGCTTCACTAATGCGCCGCCGCAGCTTCCTCGCCTCCTGACAGCCTAGCAACCTCGCCCAGCATCTTCATCCGGCATCCCCGCCCATCATTCCCGCCTCGCATTCCCATCCCAGCATCCCCAACCCGCATCACCGTTCTAGCATCCCAGCCTCGCATCACCGCCCCTCATCCTCGTCCCGCATCCCATCCCAGTTTCCCCGTCCCTCACTCTCCGCCCAGCATCCCAGCCTAACTTCCCCGCCCCGCTTCCCCGCCCAGCATCCCTACATCGCATTCCCACCCCGCCTTCCTGTCCGCTTCTTCCCTTGACGACGAAGAAAACGGGAAGTGTCTCAGTACACCTATAATCAGATCCGTTCACTTAATGTACTCTGTGACTCGTGTGTGTGTGTGTGTGTGTGTGTGTGTGTGTGTGTGTGTGTGTTCTTTTAATGTAAGAGGGAAAATTGTCTCAGGCAATGAAAAGGTGGAAAAAAAAGGCCCACTCAGTCGCCAGTCCCCTCCTAGATCTGAACTGTGGTATTGTTATGTGTGTTTGTTGTTCGCGTGTGTATTGGGAAGGTTTTTCGTGAATGATTTTGTTGTTTGTAATGGTAGGTTGTTCTCTCTCTCTCTCTCTCTCTCTCTCTTCAAGTATTATATATATTCTAGTGGGAGATATATACTTTAATCTATACATAATTTAAGTCTTTTATACGTTATGTAAAGTGAATTCACATGGTTAAAAGATGTAGATGTATTTCTCTCTCTCTCTCTCTCTCTCTCTCTCTCTCTCTCTCTGCGGCCACGAGCTTTAAGACAAATTAGTTGCTGACGAATGTACCACGAAGTAAAAGTACAAAACTGCAGTCAGCTCTGGAATGCAAGATAATTGTTAACTCAGACCCCACTATAACTTTCTCTCTCTCTCTCTCTCTCTCTCTCTCTCTCTCTCTCTCTCTCTCTCTCTCTCTAGACCAACACCACATAATATTCAGTTTACGCTCGTTACTTTTGTCATATGAAAGGAATTAGAACAGCAAGTCACTTTAATTCATGCTTATCTTCGTGTCTTCGTAATGGATAAGAGATAAAACAGTGTAATCTCTCACCTCCACCAACCTTGCACATATAAAGATGCCCAGAAACAGGATTAAAACATGAAAAAAGGATTAAAAACTTGAAAAACAGGATTAAAACATGGAAAACAGGATTAAAAATATGTAAAATGAATTAAAAGCACGAAAAACAGGATCAAGAACATGAACAAAGATTAAAAAAAAGGATTGAAACATGAAAAACAGGATCAAAAACATGAAAAACAGGATAAAAAACATGGAAAACAGGATGAATAACATGAAAAAAAAGATTATTTCACAGATTAAGAGGTGAGAGTTACATTCGTGCTCATTGTGTTCTTGTAAGGGATAAGAGAAATAACAACGTGATTTCTCAAACCCCATTTGATTTCTCACCTCCACCAGTCATAAACTTAGATACCAAAAAACAATAAAAAAAAAAACATGAAAAGATGGATTATTACGAAGACTAAGAGGAAATAAAGAGATACAACAGCATGGTCCTTACCCCCTCCAGTCACTTATCTGTCTATATATATATAAAGTTAAATGAGATGAAGTGTTATTACTCAGAGCAAAGGAGGTAAAAGGTAAGGGGTCTCCAAGCGCACGGGTTCGAATCCTGTCCACGGTCCGAGTGTTGGTTGGGCTTCTCACTCGGGGCAATGGTTTCTTAGCGGGTGGGCTTTGAGATAGGTGGTGCCACAAAAAGTATCCCCTTTAGCCCATAAATTCCCGTGAAAAGCCCACATGGTATAAATAGATAGAAAAAAAAACACTCCCTCTCCGCCACTAACTTATCTACATACACAATGATAAAAGATAAGAGAGGGAAAAAAGAAGGAACATAAGAACTGAAGTGGCGCCACCATAACCACAAGACTCATCATCCCGCTTACACTTGCTCCAAAAAATAACAAAAAAACAACAGAAATATAATAAGAAAGTGCAAGTAATGTAACTCCTACCAGAAAAAAAGGGTGAAAAAAACAGAAGACCTTGAGAGAACGGTGGGGAAAGGAAGTGGAGGATAATTCTTGAGAAAACACCACAAGAGAAAAAGAAAAGAGAAAGAGTAAGAGAAAAAAAAAAGGAAAAAGAAATCTTGCGGAACAAGTAGGATAATCTTTAAGCAGAGAGAGAGAGAGAGAGAGAGAGAGAGAGAGAGAGAGAGAGAGAGAGAGAGAGAGAGAGAGAGAGAGAGAGAGAGAGAGAGAGAGAGAGAGAGAGAGAGAGAGAGAGAGATATTGGTTGGGTGCGGGTGACCGAGAGAGACAGATATAACACAACAAACTGGAATTATTCTTGTGTAGTCTCGGTAGCAGCACCAGAAGACACACACAACAGGCAGGAAATAAAAACGGACACTGAAATACATATCAAGACTCGGAGCAGGAATCGTGTCAGCGCTGAGTTAAGATAAAACTGAACCGGTGGAACAGAAGCGAGATGGAACACTGGAGGCGGA